>NC_140913.1:7442233-7583121 GCF_045865225.1 Trachurus japonicus | reverse complement strand
TAGGCTACATGATGTTAAAGAAACCAACCTTTTTCACTGATGTATTGTCCTGAACGACATGTTGTGTGTTTCCTTCCTGCCAGACAACTGTTCCCTTTAGTGTCTATACAGTAGTGTCCTTCCAGTGGTTCACAAACTGTATCTGATGTTGTTGTACATGAATTCTTTGTTCTCAGACCAAAACCTGTCAACACACAGAGGTTACATATTTAGATACCAGCTAGATCTGTATACCACAGCATTTGCAGTGCCTCTCCTTGTGATACCTATTAAATAATATTATAAAGCTGTGACACAAAAGATGTGGACAAAATTGTTGGTACCCTTCTGCTTAAAGCAGAAGTAAGTGATATATTTGTGTTAATATAAGTCTTAAATAGTTATATCTTCCGACAGCAATCACTTACATATAGTGTTTGGTCTGAAACATGGGTCTGTCAGTCACTCTGCTCTGCTCTGAGCCGAGGAGAAAACATTTATCGTATCCTACAGTTTTTATCCAATGAGGAGAGAGAACGGCATGCAGGGCTGTGTGTGCAGCCAAGGGACGCTGTGAATGTGGTGACGTGGGGACGAGGACTGTTATGGTGCGTTCAAGGCAACTCGTAACTCGTGTTTTTCCGACCTGTGAAGTCGTACCAGTTCGATCTGGTACGAGTTCACGGGTCAGAAGTTACGAGTGGCCGTTATAGTGACTTTCACAGGTAAAACAGGTCGGAAAAACACGAGTGGGTTGCCTGAACGGCCTGGAACGCAGCATTAGCCAAAACGACCGGATCGCTTACTTCTGCTTTAAGAAAGAAAAACAAAAAAAAGGAAAGGATCATTCTCCAAGAAGCTTTGTGGACAGACGAGACAAAACTGGAGCTTTTTGATCCGAAACTGAAGCAATTCGTCAGGTCACATCAGCTCATCACATAGATGCAAAAATGAAGCATACAAAGAAAACAACACTGTACTGTGTGCTTTGCTGCACCTGGTACACAGTGTCTTGAGGGTTCAATGAAATCTCAAGACAATCAGGCATTGTGGAGCGAAAGGTGCTGCCCAGTGTCAGAAAGCCTGGTCTAAGTCACAGGTCAGGGGTCCTCAAACAGGGTAATGACCCCAAACACACAGATAAAAACACAGAATAATGGCTAAGAACAAAACACTGGACTGTTCTGAAATGGCCTTCAATGAGTCCTGATGTAAATCCTACTGATCATCTGTGGAGGGAACTGAAACATGCAGTCTGGAGAAGGCAGCCTTCAAACCTGAGACAGCTGAAACAGTTTTCTCATGAGGCGTCAACAGGACAGAAATCACCTGACTGCAGTGATTGCCTAAAAAGGTTGTGCAACAAAATATTAAGTTTAGATTAAGTTAAGGGTACCAATATTTTTGCCCAGTTACATTTTTTTTTTAATAATTCTTTTGAGCTGTAATTCAAAAGCAATGCCTGATTTTCATTTGTTAAAGCAGAAGTAAGTGGTCCGGTCGTTTTCGCTAATGCTGCGTTCCAGGCAGGCTTTTGAAATCGTAAATTACAGCTTCAAGTCACAACTTACGACTTTGTAGCGTTCCAGGCAACCCACTTGTGTTTTTCCGACCTGTTTTACCGGTGAAAGTCACTATAACGACCACTCGTAACTTCCGACCGGTGAACTCGTACCAGATCGAACTGGTACGACTTCACGGTCGGAAAAATACGAGTTTCCTTGAACGCACCATAACAGTCCTCGTCCCTACGTCGCCACATTCACGGCGTTCCTTGGCTGCACACACAGCCCTGCATGCCGTTCTCTCTCCTCATTGGATAAAAACTGTAGGATACGATAAATGTTTTCTCCTCGGCTCAGAGCAGAGCAGAGTGACTGACAGACCCGTGTTTCGGTACAAACACTCTATGTAAGTGATTGCTGTTGGAAGATATAACTATTTAAGACTTATATTAAAGCAGAAGTAAGTGATATATTTGTGTTAATAGAAGTCTTAAATAGTTATATCTTCCGACAGCAATCACTTACATAGAGTGTTTGGTCTGAAACACGGGTCTGTCAGTCACTCTGCTCTGAGCCGAAGAGGAAACATTTATCGTATCCTACAGTTTTTATCCAATGAGGAGAGAGAACGGCATGCAGGGCTGTGTGTGCAGCCAAGGGACGCCGTGAATGTGGCGACGTAGCGACGAGGACTGTTATGGTGCGTTCAAGGAAACTCGTATTTTTCCGACCGTGAAGTGGTACCAGTTCGATCTGGTACGAGTTCACCGGTCGGAAGTTACGAGTGGCCGTTATAGTGACTTTCACCGGTAAAACAGGTCGGAAAAACACGAGTGGGTTGCCTGGAACGCTACAAAGTCGTAAGTTGTGACTTGAAGCTGTAATTTACGATTTCAAAAGCCTGCCTGGAACGCAGCATTAGCGAAAACGACCGGACCACTTACTTCTGCTTTAACACAAATATATCACTTACTTCTGCTTTAATTTTCACAGATTTTTATTTATTTATTATTACTTTTGTCAGTTTCAAGGTGTTTCAGTCACAATTGTGGGTTTTTCCTTTTTTAGGGTACTGACAATTTTGTCCATGTCTTGTGAAACACGTAGTGGGGGATTCATCTATTTTATGTTCTTCACCACATGGGACTTCCAGCATTATTCCTACTTATTAGGGTCCGGGCAGCGCAGCTGCCAGGACACTATTGTATTCCTAGGAATTCTTCTTCTTCTTCTTTCTTTCTTTCTTCTTCTTCCAAGGAAGTCATACTTCCCATGGGCGAAAACTCACCAAACTTTGCACAAAGGTTCAGTCCCATGCCAGATTCACTCAACTCCAAGGACATGTGCCCCCCCCTCCCAGGGGGGGCACAATAAGCGTTTAAATTTAAAAATTTTAAAAATTCCTACCAAACCAACGGTAGATGCTACAGTGTTGAAACTTCACCACAATGTCGCCTCAATACTGCTGAAACTTTTGTCAACTTAAACTTATTACAAATTATGAAGTCCATCACTCTGTTTTTTTCAATAACTGTAAAACTTTTAAAATGTATCTCCTCCCACAATTTTTGCTCAATTGACACCAAACTTGCTACAGAGCATCTCCAGACCGTCCTCCACAAAACTTGTTTCTCGGATTTTTGATTAAGCAAAAATTGAGCCTACAGTGCATGAAAACGTTTGACTGTAAACAGTACTATAAACATATACCATCAAATTCTTGCTAAATACATTTTCAAACTTCCTGAAAAAAAATGACAATATTCTGGAGTCATGGTTGATGAAGTTTGGCAAATATCAGAATTTTAATTCAAAAACTGAATTTTCTAGAACATTTTGAATTCTGCTCTCATGGGAACAACTGCAGTCAATGTGAGACTGGAATTTATAAACATCATATTTTCTCTTATGAAGCAAAACACTTATCATTAAAAACAAATCACCAACATTTCCATGCTGTCAAGATGCAATTTATGTATTATCAGATTTTGTTTAGATGACTGAATTATTGACATTTTGACCATTTCATCACAACAGCTGCCCGGGCACTGGCTCACCTGAGTGGATAAATGAAGCTACACAGCAGGTCTCAGTACCAGCCAATTAGCTCAGTGAGTTAGGAGCTGGTTCTCGGTGTCAGAGATTGTGAGTTCGAGACCCAGCGAGGGAGAAGATGATGATGATGACAGTTTGAAATGGCAGATGTCCTCAAGCTATTTTGCTGTCTAAATGCAATTTATGTATTAACAGATTTTTGTTTAGATAACAGAAATCTGCGTCCACAACAGCTGCCCGGACACTGACTCCCTGAGTCTATTTGAGAAGACACACACCATGTCTCACTTCCAGATAATTAGCTCACTGAGTTAAGCGCTGGTTCTTGGTGTCAGAGGTTGTGAGTTCAAGACCCAGCCAGGATGATGATGATGACAAATCAAAATGTCAAATGTCCTCAACACGAAACACAAGACAATTGTCCTAATGGTGGCATCACAGCAAGCTTCTAAATTTAAAAATCCAAATAGCTTGGACTGGACCATCTGCGAAGGCTCCTAACATCTTAGGCTCATAGTAGATGTTTGACAAATACATATCATTATTTTACCTCAAAAACTGATTTTTCTTTTTCTGCCTACAAGACAGTGAATGGCTTACTCAATTTGTGAAGCCACTGTTGAACTGCCACTTGTCAATTAGCTCAGTGCGATAGACAACAGTCTTTGGTTCCCGAGGTTGTGGGTTCAATCCTCAACTGATGCAAATTGGACACTATAAGGACAACTGTCTTGTCTTCCTATTCTCCTGTTTGTTGCTCAGAATTGCCTAAATATGCCCAAAAGTAGCCCGGACCCGACCCATCGCTGCGCAGCAGCTATAATTGATATTAAACCTTGCTTAAACACAAGTGTCGGAGTGGTGTATGGCGCAGTGGGTAAAGCGGCCGCCCCATGTAGAGGCTACAGGCCCTGGTTCGACTCCCGCGTCGGGCATGCCCTTTCCTGCATGTCATTCCCCCTCTCTCTGCCTCCCCCTTTCCTGTCCATCTCTACTGTGTGCTATCAAATAAAGGCAAAAAGCCACAAAATATACTTGAAAAAAACAAAACACAAGTGTCTACTCCAAATGAAAAAGTAAGAACAGATATTTACCTGAAGAGCACTCTGTGCAGGGAAAACAATGTTTAAGTCCAGTTGGTTGATTCATAAATGAGCCCTGAATGCAGGGCAGACAGGAAGTACTCCTGAACTCGGTGCAGTCTGTTTTCACTCTATTTCCTGTTGAATAGAAAACCAACAATTCAATTTCATGTGATACGTCGTCATCATGAGGGAAATATTATCAAAAGTGACTTCCACTAGTTTTTTCCCCCTCAATGAGCACTTACAGCAGCTGCACTGTCAGTTCTTTCTACTGTTTGAGAAAAGCACTTAACAGCAACTGCTAGGATTCAAAGGGTGGATGACTGGTTAAAGGAAACAGAACTAAGGAAAATTATAGGGGTAGTTATGCTTGATTTTTCAGCTGCTTTTGACATTATAGATCATGACATATTGTTGAATAAATTAAAATGTTATGGATTTTTTTTTTTTTTGCCTTAGCATGACATCCCAGTTATCATAGTCATAGAAAGCAACTTGTTATTTTAACAGAGATGAAATCTGTGAAACAAAGTGTATCTCAAGGGAGTTGTCCTGGTCCTCTCTTGTACACAATATTTGTTAATGATTTCCTTTAGTGCTAAAAAGGCACATATTTCTGATGATTCTATGATTTATATTGCTGAAACAAATATAGTATATATTAAAATGGGAAGCAGTCGGTCTGCAATTAAGAGATATACAAAATATTTAGAGGTTTGGTTTACATGCATTATTGTTTTGGTTGTACACATCTTCTAGGAACAGGAACTTGTTGCTCTGTCTTGTGGTTTCAGAACATTCCTCCTCTCTTGATGAAATGAAGCATTGGTGCCATTAATTATATTAATTAATTCAGTCAGAGGTTAATTTCTTCTTTATGCCCCTTTATCATTCAGTTGAATCTTACCAGGTGGACACATAGGACAACATTCACTTCCTTTCAGATACTCTGCTGGATGACAAGTCAGTGTATATCCTCTGAAGACTGTTGTCATAAGTATCTGTGAAGAATGAGACAAAGTGTTTTAGCGTCAGTGAAGCCTGGTTGAGATGTTGACATGGTCCAGCAGGTCGAAGGGGAGGAGACACTGATGGAGGAGAGAGAGAAGAGAGGACACGTGGTTCTACTGAATCTGTTTCATTATTGTCTGTTAGTGACAATGAAACACACAAACAATTTACACTCTATATTAGGCTCATAACAAGCAGTGACATGGGAGTGTTGTTGTTTTTTAATCTTCTGGAGGTGTATATTTTCTTATATTTATTTATTTATCCTTGCCTATATTAATATCAATTTAAATCACTTGCTTTGAGCAGCCTACTCTGTTGTATGAAGTATCCAATCATGTTGATAAGTTTTGTGCAATGGTATGGAAATGTTTGTATTGTTTGTTAAGTGGATGTTTGTGTTTTTATTGTGTGGCAAAGCAGTTTCCCCTTGGGGATCAATAAAGTTTTCTAATCGAAGTCATGCTCCAGTCATAATCTCCCCCAGTTTTTCCAATGTATTTTTCTAATTGTATATGATTAAGACTGCACAGTGGTACAGTCATGAGCACTGTCACCTCACACTGTTGCCTTGACCCCCAGGCCTGGAGCCTCTCTGGGTTTGCATGTTCTCCAGGGCCCTGTTTCACAAAGCAGGCTCAACAAACTCTGAAGCTAATCTCGATCTCCAAGTTGACTGAGCCTGTGTTGAGTGTTCGGTTTCAGAACAGATGATCAGAATTAGTTCAATCAACTCTGAAAGTCTGAGGGAAACACGTTCACGGTGAGCACAAAACCCATCATCAGTGGAGCGCAGATGACAGGATACATGATGACAGAAAGCAGAGTAAGGAACAAAGCCACTTATTTCACACTTTCACTATTTTAATACAGCAGCTGCAGTTACACAGCAGTACTTGTTGGGATGAGATTGCAGAGCTTGTTAATAAGTAATGTGAAGTGACAATGTGATGCGTTAATTTGTGTCAAATATACTGGTAAATAAACTATAGAAGCATATCAATATACATATTCTATACCAACAACATTTATGTATTTTAATTTGATTATAGGTAAATTGTCTAATTCAGATATAATCCACATGGCAGTGACTTACTATAGCTACATCATGGTAGCTCATCAGAGCTAGTGCCTATATAAAGGGTACGTTCACCATTTATCTTTTTTGATAATAGGCTACTTAAGGCTGTGGGTCCTTTTATCGACTTTGAATGATGTTATAATTTTGAACCCTAAAAGAATTAAAAAGAAAATAGAAAGGCTCGCACACCGCAAGGCTCCAAAATGCAGTCCATTTATTCACAGGAGAAATGTAACGTTTCGAACGACAACTGCTCTTCGTCAGACAAGTTCTTGGCACGGATGTGCGTGTGGCTTTTTCCTTTTTTGATAATTTTGAACCCTGCAACAGTTTCTGCTGTTTTTGTGATTACACTCTACGACCTGTAGTTTCCCACGTGATTGTGAGTAAATTAATATTCCACAGACTGTGTGTGATGGTTTTCATCAGCCTGCATATAAAATCATTAGGCCTATACCACAGGAGGAGGATGAACCATTTGTTGCTACTGGCTGAGGGGCCAGAGGTTAACTGTACATCTTCAATATTATATATGACAATATCTGCTCACGCTATGAAAACATGCACGGACGTGTTTTATAACAGAGTGTGTTTTCCTACAGCGTGACAATCTGTTGTCTTGCTGATGTGTTCAGTATTATACTATATTATTGGTGAAAAATTGCATAAATTCTGCTTCAATTACAAATCCCCACTATATGTAATATTAGATGCGGGCAAAGACGACTATTAGTGACCAAAGCCTCTTTGACAATAGACAAGAGCCAGAAAAGTAAAAGGTTTCCACAATCAGAGATCATGCAGAGAAAGAGAAACTTCCTGAAATAATCTGCAATAAACTATTTTACCAGCAAAGTAGCAGCTGTCAAATGATTTCTACAAGATGTCATCTTAAAAGGCAGCTTTGTTGTTTTCTTGCTCTGTAGAATGACGTCACTGAGATCTGGGATGAGGTGAGTTTGGAGAACATCTGGAAGCAGAAAGTATTCATGTAAAATCAGCAGTGACCAGTAGATCACCTGGTTCCTGTGGGACACAGTGATCTGGATCTTTAAACAGGAACTGGTTTGAACCAGTCTAAGATAAAGCATCCTTTGTGTTTTCCCCAGATTAGAGACGAAGAGATAAATCCTCAGGCACAGGTCACTTCTATAAGGGTCAAATGGTTGAATGTGATGTGTTCTTCAAACTTATAAATACCTTGGAGCAGTTATTGAAGGCAAACTAACCATTGAGGCAAACTGTGAAGCTGTGTACAAAAGGGGAAACCAGCACCTGTTCTGCCTGAGAAAACTGTCCTCCTTCCACATTAACAACACTGATGAATTTATTTAACAATGCTTTTATCGAGTCAATTTTATCCTTCTGCTTGTTCTCATGGTTTTTTAAGACAGGGACTGCTTATAAAGGAGGTAATGGAATATAATTGCTTTAAATATGACATTTAAATTGGGGAATCATGTTACTACATGAAGTGTCAAGTGGTTTAACACCATTTAACCACCATTTAATCATCCAGCCAAAGTATACAGAAATACATTACTTGAATAATCCAAGGGAATACACTACAGATTACATTGTAGGACATAATCAGTAATCTGTAGGGGATCAGACTGACTGTTTTCAAATGAGACATGACCAGAGAAGTGGAGGACAGATTGAACAAGAGTCCTCATAAAAACCCGATTCAACCCATGAAAAAAACATTTTGAGTTAGTGAGTTTCATGAACTGACACATGAAGAAGTAGCAGGAGTTTTCACCTGTATTACACTGAGCTTGATCCAAAGTACATAGAAAGTAATATGACTTACGTGACCGAGTCGACTAAGCACTTTCCTTTTACAGAGAAAAGACGCTTCACATGGCCTCGGAAACATTGGGACAGTGGGAGGGATTCGAGGGATTTTTCTGTGAGGACAATGCTGCTGTTGTTTGGTCAACAATGAGGGTAGGCCTGTTCCTGCCTCTGTGTGGTGGTTCTGGGACAGACCCTAACAGATAGGCCTATTAGAAGGAGAGAGATGAGACCTCTTTGACACATGAACCCACACTGATAAGAAGACTTCTACACAGTGATAAGTTAGGTGTCTTATTAAAATCATATTCAATCTACTCCATGGTCACATGACTTCAATATCATCACACCAAATCTCCAACTTGAATGAAGCTCTTTAAGCCTCTCCTCTTACACACTTTGTAATGGTTTAAAAGAGCTGTTAAATTTGTCTTACATTACAGCTCTGTTACACATCATACATGTAGTCCACAGTGTAGGGGGGTGAGGAGATTGGACCCAAAAGCAGACAAAACGCAGGTTTGGTGACACAAAAGAGTTTAATTCATTCACAAACTTGCAGGGGGGAAACACTGGCACACGGGGCAGGACACACCCAATCCTCTGCCCTGCCACACTTCCTTGTCAGCCTCATCATTTCCACCTTTTGTTCCCATAACATTGAGACAGTCATATTAACTATAAAGCATAGTTGCCATCTGTATTTGGTCAAGTGCTCCTTTATGACCAGTTGTGACCTGATGTTTCTCAACAACAAATCACATGGAAACAGGTGTTGATGCCATTTGGCTGCTGAGCCGCAGAAGATCACCACCCATGTTTAATTTAATCTGGCAATGCTTGAAGTACAATTACATACTGTAGTTAGCATACTGGTCCAGTAGAGGGAGGGAGTGTCCAAACTTTGAACCTTATCTGACCCCAAATTCCTCTTGAGCCTTGAAAACAGTACAGTGTTTACAAAGCTTTGCTTACACAGAGGACATGCAGAAACAGTGGTACTGATCATCTTCCTTCAACTAAGTGTGACCCCTTAAAGCAGCAGCATGTTGGATTTTAATGGTATCTGTGACAAGAGGTTATCTCCACTTTATTAGTAGCTACAGTATTCCCCTCATGTTAATGACTGAGATAAAAGTCATAGTTCATGATAATGCATATTGAACTGTATTTGTTGTCTATGTTTCACATAAAATAGAAGACAATAATAAACACATTTACTCACAGTTGATTGAAATTGTATTGAACACAAAAGCTGAACACTTAAAGAGTGTGGTGACTATCCAAAAACAAAAACCTATTAGTCACCATGGCTTGAGGAAGAACTTTACTTGAGTTCAGAGGAAAAAAGAAAAGAAAAAATGAGGTTGTGCAAGGTTGGTCTCTTTGGGTGACGTTCACATTTATTGCAACAAAAAAGGTTATTAACAAACAGAAAAAATGCCATGTAGGTGATGTGGATTGTCCCCGGTTCGAATCCCACATCGGGCAGACCTTTCCTGCATGTCATTCCCCTCTCTCTGCCTCCCCCTTTCCTGTCTATCTCACTATGCACTATCAAATAAAGGCAAAAACGCCAAAAAATATACTTTAAAAAAAATAAAAAATAAGACTTGCACAAGACACTAACTAAAGAGTGGCTCCTACAAAGAGTCAAAAGCTTAATTTACCGCATATATAGAACGAGAGCCTTGGTGCTAAAGTCTTTGTAGCTTTTAATGATCCTGATGAAGCACTGTGAGCCATCACCAGGACTGATTATTTCATTGGACAGAGTCACCTGCTCTGTCCTCGTGTTTCTTAGACATGTGAGTTTGGGTCCATCAGGTGTCCTCCTGAGTCAAAAGGGAGGGAGTGGACATAAAATACTTCTTTAATGTCTATAATTTGTGACCCTGCAGTAATGTTCCTGTTATAATGTTGTACCTGTTCAAGTGACTGTCTGTGATGCATTGAATGTGTATGGGGCTCAGACAGGTTGGATGAGAAAGCTAGGGGTCAGGGCAAGTGTGAGGAAGACAGAGGCCTGTGGGTGTGCACTTTGTTTGGATCTCAGGATTTAATTTAGGCTATTTGACTGTCTATGTTATTGGTAAATAAATGTATCTTGCATTATCCAGTTGAACTGCATCAATCTATGCTGGGTATTAAAGCAACTCTATGGAACTATTTCACCCTAAAATGCAGTTTCAAAATCATTTTGTCATTTCAGCCCCTGCCCTTTACACACTGAACCTGGCTGGCCTAGTATTGCACTATATAACTTTGGTTGCCTGTCTGGCTCCCTCTAACAAGAACATGTATCACCTCTGCAGCAACACATCACACACTAACATCGCCACCTCTCTCCTTGCAGGCTCCTGAGGGTGGTGACCCATGACGGACAAAGTGCTGAGTGGGCAGGCCATCCAATAGTCCTACCCTCCTCATTTCATCTGCAGAGGTTAAGAACTCTGTGGCTGTGGTGGTTTCCACTGAACCAAGAGGCGAGACAGAGAAAGAGGAGGAAGAGGAAGAGGGGGAAGACATGCCAGGCCAGAACGGTAAAAGGAGTCAGGGAGAAAAGGCAACAGGAAGTTTAGTTTATTTATTTATTTATTTATTTCATTCATTGAGCATAAAAACAAAAAAATAAAACTTGTAAAATAAAAAAGGACAATACTGTAACTCTTGAATGAGGGGCAGAAAGAAGCAAACTTATATTATCTACCCCTTGTTACAAAGAATTAATTCACAAATTAGATAATATAAATCCAAGCAAAGAAGAAATGTAAGTAGAAGAAGAAAAACATCAACAAACAACAACGTCTACAACAAAAAGTGGCATAAAGTAACGGCTGCAGCCCAGCCATCTACTCATCATCCTAGTACATTTCCAGGTATGAAACGCTGACATGCTACATGCAGTATACACACAAATTTACCATCACATGCACACATACTGTAAGTGGTACCACATGTCCTGGAGAGGCAGAGAGAGGTAGGCAGGAGGTGGAGATGGCCCACTTATTTAGCTCTGTGAATGTTCTCTAAACTGTCAAGTAATGTCTCACTGCAAAAACATTCCTGATGAATTTAAAAAAAACAATGTGTAATAAAATGGCTGGTCTTCTTGCTATCTGGACCATTACTTTGCTGTGATCTGGGATACAAACCCTCTGGAATTGCTTAGCTACTTGATAATTCGATATCGTTTGTGCCCGAGTCCCAAATTTCCGATAGTACCTGAAGCAGCCTGTAAATTTCAAAGCGTCAGTGCCGTGACAGACGTGAAAGCAGACAGGAAACAAAACTCTAAAGTCTGCAAACATGTGTGTGACGATTTAACGTTACACGAATGTTACAGACACTTTTAGAAAGATAAAAATAGAAGATGTTGGTGTAATGTGGGGGTGTGGTTTGTGTTTTACTAGCCTATCTCTAACTTTAGAAGTTTGTGGGGACTTCCGGGGACAAAAACTGCGAAACGTTGTAAAACAACCACAAAAACTGTCTGTTTGGTTCAGTCATGAATGGTTAATCAGTTGCCTCAACATGGAGACTACTGCGTCAAAATGGAGACGTTACTTTCGTTTTAGATTTGACTCCCTCCTCATCCATGAAAAGGTTGGTTTTGCACTTAGGATTTCAGTTTGAACTCTCATTATTGTTCTTATCGTTATAACCAGGTCAAAATTGACCCTAACACCACAAATGTCATAATTTTAACCAGAGCATTTTAGAATTTTGTGGAATTTTTTTTTTTTTTTAATTTTTTTTAAATTTAGTTTAAATTGAGGTTCCTGACAAAGTAACAGCCTTGATCCTATAAACAAATTTATGTGGTAGGCTACTTGTATGCATTTAAAACCTGAACCGAACACCAGAGAAAGGTTAAACTACAAAAAACATTTGTCTATTTTATAATGAGATCTAGGCTATTGACATAGAGTTGTCATTATTATTATAATGACAACTCTATGTCAATTATTATTATATAATACTACTACTACTACTACTACTAATAATAATAATAATAGCCTAATAATTATTATATACTACTACTACTAATAATAATAATAATAATAATAATAATTATTATTATTATATATCCTCTATATATGATCAACTGCACC
Source organism: Trachurus japonicus (assembly GCF_045865225.1). NCBI lineage: Eukaryota > Metazoa > Chordata > Actinopteri > Carangiformes > Carangidae > Trachurus > Trachurus japonicus. The sequence goes on along the minus strand of NC_140913.1, from coordinate 7,570,493 downwards.
TTTATTACCTGTAAAACCAAATATCACAAGGAAACATATTCATAGTTTTTGTCTAGTCATACAGTAGCAGTTCGTCCATTTAGAAGGTTTAAACCATAGACTGTAGGATTATGCTCTTCTATTAATATACACTGTTACTGACCTCTAGTGGTTGAAATCACCTCCACTAGTGAATTGTGCATGTTGCATACTAACAACACCAAGAGCTGGTTAAAGATAAAATAGTAAAATAAATCTGTCTTTTATTTATTGATTTATATCAACTTAGTAGAGGTAGCCTATGCTTAATGAAGAAACTGGCATTTTATTTTGACATAGGCTAATGTACGAGTTGTAGTAAAAAAAAAAGCAACTGGACTTCCTCTCTTGTTTGAAGACGTTTCACCCCTCATCCAAGAGGCTTCTTCAGTTCTGAGGCCAATGCAAGAAACCCACGTATTTAAACCCAGAGTGGGTGGTCCTATATTTGGTCTCTGGTGAAACGAAACTCACATGACCACACCCCCGAGACTTGAGTCACATGACCACACCCCTGAAACTGGGGGGGTGGTCATGTGAGTTTGGTTTCACCAGAGACCGAGACCACGTCTTCATACAAGAGAAGAAATCCAGTTCCTTTTTTACTACAACTCCACAAGAATAAGATGACCTGGATGACTGAGAACCTTCACGGACCTAATGAACAGTAGTTATGGTAAAACTGTATTTGCATGGAAAAGTCCACATGGTCCAGCAGAGGGAGTGAGTCTTCAAGCACATCTGATTCTAAGCTCAAACTACAAAGCTCTGCTTACAAAGCAGAAGTGCTACTTTTAAAGTGGAATGTGTTGGATTGAATGGCATCAGTAGAGGTGTGGTGATGAGCTTTGAGTGACCTTGAGTATTACAACCTGATGTTCAAACTTGAGTTGTTGTCCTGAGTGAAGGAGTTTAATCGGATGTTCTTGTGGGGATAGCATGTAGCCACAAACTGACAGGTATCACCAGCTTGTTCAGTGATAAACTGTTGGTCATTTAGATTTGGTTGCTTACATTCTTGTGCCAGCCTCTTATCACACCATCTTCAGACACTGCCTCAGCTCCCCCAGCCAGTAAATCCTGCTCACCTGCCTGCCTATATTCACCAGGGCCCCACACCACTTTATGCGTTGTTACAACCAATTTTGCCTTCATTTCAATGAAATTACTTCCTAAGTGACATGTTTTTACCAACAGGAAAATGTCAAAATCATAGGCAGGCAGGACGAGTGAGTCAGGCCTTTGCACACACACACACACACACACACACACACACACACACACACACACACACACACACACACACACACACACAAACAAGAAGGAAAAAAGGCAGGAAGAGGTCATGACAGAAAATATTTGGACAAGCAGGAAAAACCGGCTGGAATGTTATGACTTAAAAGCAGCCATTTAGACTTTCTGTTACATTCTGATGAGAACGGATGTGTAGGAGGTGCAGTGGGGTGTTCATCAGAAATGATAAGAACACAGAGGTTAGAGCAGGGGGAGTAAGTAAGGGATAATGTAGCCTATAGTTAGGAGGTTGCTAAGGGATAATGCCCGACGAGGTGTCTATTATCAGAAATTAATGGATGACGCGGATTAAATTCAATAGAGCCGTGTAATAATTAAGCAATAGGCAGAGGTGGGAGAAAGTCCCTATGTTGCAAGTCCAAGTAGAGTCTCAAGTCTTTGCTCTCAAGTCCCAAGTCAAGTCCAAGTCCTTAGATTTTTGTTTCGAGTCCCAACCAAGTCCTAAGATTTTTTTTCAAGTCCCAACCAAGTCCTTAGATTTTTGTTTCGAGTCCCAACCAAGTCCTAAGATTTTTTTTCAAGTCCCAACCAAGTCGATTTTTGATCCAAACGGTCACGATTGTTGGGACCAACAATCGTAAATACTGAACATGTTTAATATTTACGATTGTCACCGCCGACCGTTTTACGAGCCGATTGTTGGGAGAATTTAAATCTTAAAACACCACACACTACAGGAGAATCTCATAAAATACTCTTAAGAGCCAAGATAATCGGGCGATTTTTGTCTTTGGTCGGAAGGGGGGAAATCGGGGCAAAATCAGCCAGATTATCTTTATGTGTGGTATAGGCATTAGTGTGTTGGCATTAATTATACAGCCAAGACTGATAACAGGAGTGGGTTCTATAGAACGTCTCTGGCTGCTACAGTAACATTGATGTGACACTTTTTAAAATATTTTAGGCTGTGTCCGAAATCACCCCCTACTCACTATATAGTGCACTATATAGTGACCACGCCATTTTGTAGTGGTGTCCGAATGTTTAGTGATTAATGTTCACTATATAGTGCACTGAATCTATCCCACAATTCACCGCGAAATGTAGTGAGCATCGATGGTCACTAACCGGAGCAAGATATCCCATCATGCATTGCGGCCGGTCACGGATCGACGCCGTTAACACACCGGCCCAGAACGACCGGTGTAGCTACCAAATAAATGCAGTAGTGCAGCAGCCTCAATAAATGTGTCCAGCTGCCAGAGTTGTCCGGTCACGGCTTCCACAGACTCCCACAACAAACGTCGGAGCAAATTTCCTAACAAGCTTTATAAACTGACCACAGACTCTGGATAGCGATGCTAATTTCTGTTAGCCCGTCTATGGTGTTTTACATTAACGTTAGCATTAAGCTAGCGGACATTATGCTTAGTTGTGACACTGGCTGTGTGTGTTTTGAATGTTGTTTCAAACTATGTGGGTTTGATTGAACATCTTTGATGCTTAAATATATATATATTCGCTTAATATATTGCTTTACTCCTCTACACCGGCCGTTGCCATGGTTGTATCCATGGTACCTGCACCAGCTGTTACAATCGCTGTCGGAACGTTTTAATTACGCGACGTAATACGTCATTAACTGTGCGGCGGAGTAGTGTCCGAAAGTGTTTTTTTTATTTGACCAGTGAGTCCACTATATAGTCCACTATATTGAATTCACTATATAGGGAGTAGGGAGGAGGGAATGAGTGAATGATTTCGGACACAACCTTAATTTGTGCTAGCTGCTTGTGACTTGACTTGAATTCAAGTTTTTGCTCTCAAGTCCAAGTAGAGTCTCAAGTCTTTGGCATCAAGTCCCAAGCGAGTACAAGTCTTTTTTTGATTTGATCAAGCAAGTCTTAAGGGTGCACTCACACTAGGCAATCGTACCGTGCCCAAGCACGTTTGCCCCCTAAAGTCCGGATTCTATTGCTGGTGTGAGTGCAAGCGTTCCGTGCCTGAGCACGGTACACTTCCCTGGCCCGGCACGGTTGGGAGAGGTGTGCTTGGGCACGGTACGCTTGGCCAGGAATGCGCACACGTAATGCGCTGCGGGCTCGTTCTCCACCACGTGTCTGCAACCGCATGTAAACAACAGTCACTTATCGATTACGTCGCGCTGTAAACATCGCTAGTTAACGTCGCTAGTTAACGTCGCTTTGATTAAACTTCAAGATAACCATGACAACCGGTCAAAGCGCCGTTCTTTCAGCAGTCAGAGCGCATCCGCCGTGTTGTTATATCAACGTGATGACGTTTGTGTCGGAGGCAACCGTGCTTGAGCACGCTTGGGTTCGAGGTAGTGTGAGTGCGGGCCAGCGGGGGACAGGGGAGGGGGGGCATTCGGGCTTCAGCACGGCACGGATCAACTGGCCCTAGTGTGAGTGCGCCCTAAGTCATCAAAATCGGGACTCGAGTCCAAGTCAAGTCTCAAGTCTCAAGTCCAAGTCCACACCTCTGGCAATAGGCCTACATCACGACAGGCCGTGGTATACTCTCACCTATAGGCTACATTTGTAAAGTGCTGCAGTGTTCATCATGATGTGCAGATTTAGAGGCTATATATTCAGTTATCAGTGATTACAGATCTGGGGCCTGTTGTTCGAAACCTAGATAAGGGATTAAGCCGGGATATGTTGGTTATCCTGGCCTAATTTAGCCTCAAGTCGGTTGTTCGAAAACTGGATACCTTTATCCTGGTCAAGTTACTATGGTGATTTATTCTCTGCAGGTAGCCTGCTCCTGGCCAGGCTAACAGCCAGGCTTAGTTGATTCTGTTGTCTTTATCTGTGAAGTCAGCAGTCACTCTGATCAGAAATCAATGTGTTTCATACATGTTCTTATATTGGCCTGATTTTTAAACAAATAAAATGCATTAACAATAATCAAAAAAGATGAAACATTTACAATATTTATTAGGCTTTTTTTCGCCTTCAAAATTATTTTCATAAAATATGTTACCATTATATTGGCCTAAATATTGGTTGAGGTAAGAAAATACCTGTGTGCAGGGACATGGGCGCCGCCATTAGCCCAGCTGATCCATACCGGAAGTCACGACCGGAAGTTGCTCTTCTTCGTGTATATTATTTCTATGTTATTCTAAGAACCCCTCTCTCTCTCTCTCTCTCTCTGGCCTGTCTATAGCGTCTACCTGCTCTTTTTACTAAACTTAACCAACTCCTTTCTTCATTGCCTAACCCTAACCAAAGCACCCACCAACACATTTCATTTATTTTTTCTCTCTCTCTCTCCTGGTCTGCTGTCAGCAGGAGCGGCGCTAGCCGTTAGCCGTTCGGCGTTTTTTAAATAACTCAATAACTTAATAAACGATCCATGCAAAAAAAATATTTTATAGCTCAATCATGTTGTAACTAAGATATCCGCTGGAAAACAATATTTTATTATGGACCATTGAGTTACTGAGTTATTTTTTTTATCTACATAGAAATGATACACATGAAGAAGAGCAACTTCCGGCCGTGACTTCCGGTATGGATCAGCTGGGCTAATGGCGGCGCCCATGTCCCTGCATACGGGTACTCTTGAAAAAACGCTCCGACGCTCCGTCGCTGTCGCTCCGAGCCCCAGCGTTTTTTCGCCTGGGCGATAAAACGCTCCATCGCTCGTTTGTATTGATTTAACATGTAAACTCGTCGCTCGTTCTAAAAACAAAAGGTCCGGTGTGAACGCAGCTTAAGCTTTAAGACAGCAATGGTGGGTTTTTTTTTTTCCTCTTCTTTTTTTTTTAGAGAGGTTAGTCACCTGACGTCAGCATTAAGTTCCTGTTGATTGGAGGAAAGTGGCCACACCTGTCCTCTCATCGGTGAATCTGTGATCAATCTCTGTGGTCTACTGACGAGAGAAGTTACACCTGGCTTGACAAAGCCGCCCCTCCTCAGCCTGGCTCGGCGTTCCAACAACCAACTAAACCAGGATGGACTTATGAGACTTTGTCCAACCTGGCTTTTCCACTTAATCCTGGATATCTTTATTCTACTTTTCGAACAACAGGCCCCTGGTTTGACTTGAGCCAGACTTTAAAATGCCGTTTAAAAATAACAAAGGTAGAGCAGTCTCTGGTTAACAGGCTGCTCCAGAAGTTCATTAAACCGATCTTGTTCATGTTTGCTTGTTTTTTTGCTTTGACAGTAGAGCCTCCTATCATTCGCCCTCAGCCACCACTCAATGCCATATTGCACCTGGCAGATATTAGCTATGAAAAGCCAATTGAAAAACAATGTGAGAAAAAAACAGTATTATGTTTATGTTGTGCATTCGACTGAAGTGGAGGAAGTGTAGCTGCTGACTCATGGTCTGACCAGATGATTGCTCAAGGATTTCTCATGATCATCACTCAGTCAGTGGTCAGATTTTAGGCGACTTTTAAAAGTCATGGCCTATGTTGACGCTCACCTGACTTGTTTTTTCAATTATAATTGATATGGGGAACACATCTGGTTACACAGAGCCCTCTCCTCTCCTCTCCTCTCCTCTCCTCTCCTCTCCTCAGTATATTTTTGAACTGTCATTTTCTGTTGTACTTTGTAGTTTGGCCTTGGTGTCTCGTACTCTCTGTGTGTTTCCGCAGATCCACCGGAGCTCCATCTCTGCAACAACCGCTGCCTGCATCGCCCCCCCTCCCACCCTTTCCCCTGCTGTTAGACCGGCCTCCCCTCCCTTCCCATGGACCAGTCTACCACCCAGTCCTCCCATCGAGCTGGCCAGCTCTCCCTGCCCCCCCCTCACTAGAGGCTGCCTTCATCAACTCCTGCTAACATTTCCATGTTTCCCACATTCTGTGACAAACTGTAAACTGTTTTCTTGTCTGTAACAACATCTGTTGCACGTCTGTCCATCCTGGGTGAGGGATCCCTCCTCTGTTGCTCACCCTGAGGTTTCTCCGATTTTTCCCTGTTAAAAGGGTTTTCCATAGAGTTTTTCCTCAGTGGATGTGAGGGTCTAAGGACAGAGGATGTTGTTACGATGCCATGTAAAGCCCTTTGAGACAAACTGTTTGTAAAAACGGGCTATACAAATAAAATTGCCTTGCCTTGCCTTGCCTCGCCCTATCATCATCATCGTCATCATCAACATTTCATCTCATACACTCACGAACAATACATAATAAACAAAAACATCATCAACAACAGTAGATAATAAATAAATGTGTTTATTTAATGCACAAACCTCTGGTACAGGTGTTAAAATTCACAAAGTGACGTCAGCTCGGTTAGATGTCTGAATTGATCAGTTCCTGTTTTATTTTGTAGTTCAGTTCTTGTGCATTTTGTTCTAGTGTTACTTCCTGTGTTTTCCCTCCACACTCTCCTTGCACACCTGTCCTGTGTTTCACCTTGTCAGCCCTGCCCTGCTCTTTGTGTGTCTCCACCAATCAGTTTTCTTTCCCCTCCTATCTCCTCACCTGTTGCTTGCTGCTTTGATTTGTTCTGTTAGATTTCTTGTAGCTACTGTTAATTTTACTATAATATTTCCTTCAGCTCAGGGTTTACTTACTCTCAGTCTTCTCAGTGTAGTTGATCTCTTTTGAGCTCCAGTTAGTTAATAAACTGAATATTTATAAGAATAAAGAAATGAAGAAACGGGAAACGTTAAGGCGGCCGCCCCATGTACTGTACAGTGGAGGCTACAGTCCTCAACGCAGGGGTCCCCGGTTCGAATCCCACGTCGGGCAGACCTTTCCTGCATGTCATTCCCCCTCTCTCTGCCTCCCCCTAATACTGTGTGCCTTATCAAATAAAGGCACAAACGCCAAAAAAATATACTTAAAGAAAAAAGAAAAGAAATGAAGAAACTGTGGCCTATTGAGTTCAAAGTTAAGGTATTATAATGTGTTATAATTGTTAGTAACTCGCTGACAATGCCAACATCGATAATGCATTATAATGTTAGTTGTATGCTCTTGGTGAAACGGTTAGCATCGTCGCCTACGGTGCAGGGGATCTGGGTTCAAAACCAGGTCAGGGCCAGTAAATGCTCTGTCTTTTCATTAGGGCTGTGTTAATCTGAAAACAGTAGGATTGAATAAAATTATGTTGTTTTTAAGAAATCTTGCAAGACATTGTTTTACTGTTTAATTTTCATTGAATATAAGAAAGTAGGGATAAGCAGTCAACTAGTATAAAATAACATAACGCCGTGGACTGGTCTTCCTCCTGTCCTCCCCAATTTTTTCAGTCACCAGCCGCCACTGACGTATATTATGTATATAATACCTGACCTTATAAGTCATGATAAAATGCTTTATAGTGTGTTATGATTATTGTTATAAAGCATTATGATTTATGAGTGTTTATAACTATAGTTATACAGTGCTATAACTGCATTATAACTCATTATAAAAGGGTTCCATGGAGTTTTTCCTCAGTCGATGTGAGGGTCTAAGGACAGAGGATGTTGTTACGATGCCATGTAAAGCCCTTTGAGACAATCTGTTTGTAAAAACGGGCTATACAAATAAAACTGCCTTGCCTTGCCTTGCCTTGCCTTGCCTTGCCTTGCCTATAAGTATGGTTATAATGCGCTATAGAGATAGGCTTCAAATAAAGTGTTACCAATGTGTCAATTATTGAGATAAGACAAGAATTATCATCTACCACCACTTTAATACTGTGTGTTCAGTCGTAGTTGACCGGCCTAAACAGCTGAACCCGACCGAGTTTTTTTTATTTTTTTAATGCAGCCACATCAGCACGGCTGCATCTTCGCGCAGCCGCCTTGCTGCGGCTGCATCACTACACGGCCGTTAATGGCATTTGCCAATTTTGCCCTATGGCCAGTCCATCGGTGTCTACCACAAAAGGAGATTGAACAGGGTTTTTTCCTTTTCTTCTGTTGTCTATAACCAAACAAACAAAACAAATGAATTAATTAATCAACAACATGGTCTGACAGAATCACCCATTACTGTAAACCATCATAACATTTTCTCTGACTGCACACATACCTTGATTGGATGTTTTTTCTAACTACAATGATGCCAATCAATAAAACCACTGTAGCTACACTGCAGACCACAATCACTGGCACATTTGGACTGTTCTGCTCTTCTCCACATTCAGCGTCACTTTCAGTAGTTCCTGGTTTTATCAACTGACTTCCTGATCCACATCTGGAATGACAGACAGAGATTTTTACAGTCAAATGTACAGAAACTACTAATTCACTGCAGCTGTTAGAAACCTTGTGTCTGTGTGTGATGTGAAGTGTCACTCACTGTGTGTGTGGTCGACAAGATGTAAATGTCCCATTAGAAAATGTTCCCTCACTGCAGTCAGAGCACATAGTGTCTGTGGAGGCTGTTCCTGTACAAACACAAATAACACACGTTGAATCTACAGGATCACAGTGTTTATATGACATCATTACACTTCTTCAGACTACTCTGATACTCTGCAGATTATTGAGAGGTTTGAATATTACACTTTCAAACTGAAACATTTAATTGAACATTGTTTCAGTTTCTACAGTGATTGTTCAAACTTTAATATTTGATGAGATGTTCTGCTGCAGCTTTTTTCTCATAAGAGCAAAACAAGATGGATTTTAATTCAATGTAAAGGAGAAATTACATTAGCTTTAAGAACAAACCAAACACTATTAGGTCAAAGGTCCAAAACTTTATTTGCCGTTTGTGCATACACAAATAGGAACTTCTGTGTGGTTGTTCCAAGTCAGGTGGAGAAACATAAGGACATACAAGACACAACGAAAAACACTTTAAAAAGGCTTGAACCTGGGATCAAAAAGAAGGACAAGGACATAAAATTCTCTAAAAGGACAAGAAATCTATATCTGTATATAAATAAGGTGTAAAAATAAATTAGGTGTAAAAAGTGCCAAGTGCTACTGAGGTAGGTGTGTGTTCAATCAAATCAAATCAAATCAAATGAACTTTATTTGTCCCGCAAGGGAAATTTGTCTTGGGCAAGTGGCATCGTAACAGCTGCTTTGTACATGCAATACATACAGAACATACACAATACCTAACAGTAACGGAGGCAAACATATCCAAGAAAAGAGAAAGAAAGAAAGAAAGAAAGTGCGGAGAGTGCAATAAATAGTTTAAAATACTTATAATACAAAATAAAAACATACTAAAAACTAAAAGAAAAAGCAAGGGATGTTGATTTAAGCCAGCAGGTGGACAGGCAAACCGGATGTAATTGATATGATTCACTGATTGATGGGTTGATGGCTCTAGGTCGTGTTGTGTTGCCATGTGTCCGGGTTATTTTGTGTTTGCTAGGAGTCTGACTGTAGCCGGGTAGAAGCTATTGAAAAAGCGTGATCTGTGTGATGATGCTGTCTGGTCGATTGTGTCTGAAGTTGTATGTGCAGTGTTTATGTTTGAGCAGGGAGTGAGCTGGGTGTTGTGTGTCTCTGATGATCCTCTCTGCTTGCTTTTGACAGCGCAGTGTGTAGATGGAGTTCATGGAAGTTCAGTCCCTATAATCTTTTCTGCGGTCTTTATGACTCTTTGCAGAGCCTTCCTCTGTGACTGGTATTGCCATACACACAGTGATGAGACAGATACTATTGTTAATTGGTTGTGTTTATATGATGCTTAGTTACTGTAGATACAGTCAACAATAACAACTAACTAGCTTCAGTGGTTTTACCCAGTAACTTAAATTATCCCAGCTTTACAAGACAGACAAAGTGATTCAAAAAGTCCCTGGTCCAAGAGAGACTTTTATAAACTATACCTACTGTATAATGTTGAAGAACAATTAAACCAACCTTTTTCACTGATGTATTGTCCTGAACGACATGTTGTGTGTTTCCTTCCTGCCAGACAACTGTTCCCTTTAGTGTCTATACAGTAGTGTCCTTCCAGTGGTTCACAAACTGTATCTGATGTTGTTGTACATGAACTCTTTGTTCTCAGACCAGAACCTGTCAACACACAGAGGTTACATACAGATACAAAACCAAACAGATCCATCTAGTGTTGTACCACAACGTTTGCAGTGTCTCTCCTTGTGATACTTAATGAAATGATAAAGTTGTGACACAAAAGCACCTTTTTCAGCTGTATTACTGATACAGATGTGGAGAAAATTGTTAGTACCCTTCTGTTAAAAAAAAGAAAAACCCACAATTGTCACTGAAATAATTTGAAACTGACAAAAGTAAAGAAACAAAGGGTGTTCTCATCAAAACTTTGTGGACAGACGAGACAAAACTGGAGCTTTTTGATCCAAAACTGAAGCTTTTTGGCAAGTCACATCAGCTCATCGTACACGGATGCAAAAATGAAGTATACAAAGAAAACAACACTGTACCTATACCTACATCAGGCTAGTTCTGCTTTGCTGCACCTGGCACAAGGTGTGTAGCTACAGTACAGGGTGTCTTGGATCTGTGCAGGGTACAATGAAATCTCATGACAATCAGGCATTGTGAAGCGAAATGTGCAGTGTCAGAAAGCCTGGTCTAAGTCACAGCCAGGTCATGGATCCTCAAACAGGGTCATGACCCAAAGCACACAGATAAAAACACCCAAGAGTGGCTAAGAACAAACACTGGACTATGCTTCAATGAGCCCTGGTCTAAATCCTATTGAACATCTGTGGAAGGACCTGAAACATGCAGTCTGGAGAAGAAAATCTTCAAACCTGAAACAGTTGGAGCAGTCTGCTCACGAGGAGTCGACAGGTGCAGAAGTCTCATTGAGAGTTGATTGCTCGTTGACTGCAGTGATTGCTTCAAAAGGTTGTGCAACAAAATATTAAATTTGTCCAAGCCAGTTTCATTAATTGTTTTTTTTTAAGAATAATTCTGTTGAGTCACAATTCAAAAGCAATGTCTGATTTTCATTACTTAATTTTCACAGAAATTTTATCTATTATTACTTTTGTCAGTTCAAGATGTCTCAGTGACAATTATGGGTTTTTCTTTCTTTAACGGAGGGTTACCAATAATTTTGTACACGTTTTGTGAGATGAGGAATGGGGGATTTATCTGCTTTATATGTTCTTCACCATGTGGGACTTCCAGTATTATTCTTACTTATTGATTTTAAATCAGACACAACGTTCTACTACACATGAAAAAGTAAGAACAGATATTTACCTGAAGAGCACTCTGTGCAGGGAAAACAATGTTTAAGTCCAGTTGGTTGATTCATAAATGAGCCCTGAATGCAGGGCAGACAGGAAGTACTCCTGAACTCAGTGCAGTCTGTTTTCACTCGATTTCCTGTTGAAAAGAAAACCAGCAATTTCAGTGTGTAATTTCAGAGTGTAAGCATTGCAAGTTGAAGCACAGCATGGGTATCTTTTTTTTTTTTTTTTTTAAAGTATATTTTTGGGCTTTTCATGCCTTTATTAGATAGGACAGTTGAGAGTGTGACAGGAAACGGGAGGCAGAGAGAGGGGGAATAACACGCAGGATAGGGCCGCCCGACGCAGGATTCGAACCGGGGCCGCCTGCAGCGAGGACTATAGCCTCAACACATGGGGCGGGTGCTCTACCAACTGAGCTAAACACCACCCCCAGCATGGGTATCTTTGAGCATGGTTGCAGCAGGTTTGGCGTCAGGCTCTGTCTCAGTTTCTACTGTTTCCCTTGTGTTGCCAAACTTGAATTAATGTTGATGACATGTAAAAAATAAATCAACAGGAGTGGATGATCTTGACACCAAACTTCTTAAGCCCATAGCTTCATTACATTGCTCCAGTGGCAACTCACATCATTAATCAAGGTTTTAGTGAAAATGTCAATTGCAAGTTGAAATTTTCAGAGTCAAATAGTCGTACCTATAAGTCTTTTACCAGTTTTGAGCAAGAGCATGGAAAAAATTGTGTATAAACAAATTCAGTTGTACTTTTCTAATAATAATTGAATCACTAATTTCCAGCATTGCTTTTCTCAGAAAAGCATTCAACAGCACCTGCTAGGATTCAAATGGTGGATGGTTAAGTCAAGTCAAGTAAGTCAAGTAATTTTATTTGTCCCAACTTGGGCAATTTGATAAAGGAACCAGAACAAATGCAAATTATATGGGTAGTTATACTTTAAGTACGTTTTTCAGCTGCTTTTGACATCATGAGTTATTCTTAAATAAATTAGAGCGTTGTGGTTTTTCTCAGTCTGCATCAGCATGACATCACAGTTATCTGAGTCATAGAAAGCAACTTGTATATTTTAACAGAAGCTGCTCTGAGTTGAAGTAGGAGTACCTCAAGGGAGTTGTCTTGGGCCTCTCTTGATTTTCCTTTAGTGGTAAAAAAGAAAAAAAAAGGCACATATTTCTGATTCTATGATTTATTTAGCTGAAACAAATATTAACGATTTAAATGTAGATCTTAAATTAAAGTTAGTAATTGACTGGATTAAAAGTAATAAACTTATTCTGAATGTAGCTAAAGCATGATCTCTAATTAAAATATCAGTAAAACAAGTAGAACACATTCAATTATTGGGGCTAATTATTGATAATTAGCTACTATAAACACAAATAGTTTAATAATTTAAATGGGAAGCAGTTTGTCTGCAAAGTAAGTACAAAATATTTCCTTTTATCTCACATACTACTATATACTAACTATTAAGTACATCCTCCTACAGTCACTTAAGATATGACTGCAGCTTTCAGCCAGGAGAAGACGTCGTCAGGTGGCGTCCAACTGTCGCTGGGCGTTTCAACCCTCAACCACAACGCCCTCCAGTTGGCGGGTCGGCAGTGATGGCCAGTCACTGCCCATCTTCTCCTGGTCCCCAGCTTAACTCCTCCCTCCAACTCCAAACCCAGCAAGAGGCTCTCAGCTGCCTCCCTCAACCTACAGACGGCTGTCTTCCTCTCCCTTCCTGCTATCCCCAGTGCCGTGAGCACCAGCTCAGCTGCAGGTGAGCCAGACAGCACAACGGTGCTTTTTAAAAAAAAATGCCGGCACTTTCCCTACAAGGGAAGCACAAGCACACAGACGTCCGTGTACGTTGTTGTCTGACCTTCTTCCTTCACGTGGACTGCCCTGGGATTACTGGCACACACCATAGCCACAAGCATTCTGTTTTTAAATATGAATATGAATATGAATATTAACGATTAATCGATAATTGATCGATCAAAAGGATTTCTTTGAATGCCCATCCCTATTCCTGAAACAAGATGACTATGTCGGGCCTCAGGGAGGTGTGGACAACCTGGGGAAAATGTAGTTTCTTTCACAGGTCCACCCTCATCTCCCATGATGGTGCTGTCTGCAGGAGGCCTTTCTTGGTCTTCTTGGAAGATGATGGTCTTTCCCCCTCCCTAATGAACTGAATAGATGGTGTCGGTCTCACATGGACTTGACGCTTTTTCTGTCTCTCCAGCTCCAAGATGTTGGCCAGTGCTCTGAGGACCTTGTTGTGGCGCCAGCGGTACCTCCCTTGGCTAAGAGCAGTCTTGCACCCAGCCAGGATGTGCGCCATTGTTCCTGTAGTGGCTATCTTACATTCTCTTCTTTGTTCTTCATTTCTTGTTCTGTTAACCACTCATGAGAGATGACAGGAGACTGTTTCTACTCGTCAAGCTGCAGACAACGCTACGCAGTTGTCGGTAAAACGACTGTGTCGCTTCCGCCATCACTCATTTATTCAACATTCTTTTACAACGTAAAAGACTTAAAAAATTTAAAACGTCAACACAGACGGCTCAAAACGTAAAGCATATTCAAACGTATTACTATTCAACATAAATCACCACAACTATCAAAACAATAATAAATGGCGCTTACAGTTCCTCTTCCTCCACATAGCCTGCACAATGGGTCCTCCCTCATCCCCCACCTGTGCAGGTTTGTTGGTGTTGAGTGTCATACACTGAACAGAGCAGTAAAGAATGGCGCACATCCTGGCTGCACCCAGCCAGGATGTGCGCCATTGTCCTCCACATAGCCTGCACAGTGGGTTCTCCCTCATCCCCCACCTGTGCATGTTTGTTGGTGTTGGAAGAGTGTCATACACTGAACGGAGCAGTAAAGAAATGTGGAAAGGCTTCAGTCACCAGAGTTCAGGCCAGGTGATCTTCCGCTTGGGCAGGTCTCAATTCGTCCAGGCTCCTTTTGTGATCCAAGTTCCACGGAGCTGGTTCCTCTCCCTTCCTCCTCAAGCTGCCGGACCTCAGCTTGGATCATGCCTCTCCTCTGCCTAGGATCTGCTGGAAGTGGGTAGAGCCGAGTCCCTGCTGCCCCAAGCACTGGTTCCCGATGATGTCCTTCAACTTCAGCAGGCTTTCTGCCTATGCAACTGATGTGTCTGCTGCCCATTTTTGTCCAGATTCCGTGGTGATGCGTGCACCCCGAACTTTCTCGTCATTGGAGTCTCTGTACATCATCACAGCCATGCACTTCGCCACCATGAACTCTTCGACCGATCGATCAATTTGATCGAATGTTCGACGAATGCATGAGGATCTTTTTTGGTCTGATGTAAAAATCAGACTTATACATTCATTAATGTTTCTATAAGAACTGTCACAACCACAAAGAGTAAATTTATCTCTATGAAAAATTATCTTTTAGTAATACATACAATAATATTAAACACATAATTATTTGACAAGACACGCAGCTGAAGGTGGTTTTATGTTACCCAAACTTAAAGTTCCAGTGTGTAAAATGGGGGTAAACCGTCAGCATTCAGATATTGCACCCCTCCCACTCTGGGCATTATTTAGAAGATGCAGCTGCAGTGGGTTAGCATTAATGACAATTTAAGAAACAAAGTAAAGTCTGACACAAAGAATGGGGCCGATGGCCGGTCAGCCAGAAATGGTTTCATCCATACTATACTAGATAATTATACCATATTGACTGGGTTAAATAGAATTACATTACTAGAAAGAGATTAAAATCATTGACTAAAACTAGACTAAAATGTCATCAGTTTTTGTTGACTAAAATGAAAATAGTCATGGGTTATTCTGACTAAAATAAGACTAAAATGCTCAGACTTAAAACGACAGTTTGACCCAAAGACTTGACTAAAACTAAAATTGAAACAGGCCGCCAAAAACAACACTACAAACCGCATGAATTAGGTTTTTCTCCTCTATCCTCTCTTCATAGAAATTTAGCATTGATAGCATAATTATTCATTCATTCATTTTCTACACTGCGTCCTGCATTAGTGTTGCGGGTGACCATTATTTATTTATTAAATCATTGGTTCTTTTCCTCTATATCAGTGTTTCTCAACCGTGGGGTCGCCTGGAATTCAAATGGGGTCGCCTGAAATGTGTAGTAATTGATAAAAAAAAAAAAATTACTAATAAAAATATATTTTTAACTATTTATGATTCTTTTTAAATTATAATTAAAAACACCACACTCAATCAACTGTATTGTATACTTTCTCGAATATAAATCAAGTTCAAATAAAATGCAGCATTTAAAAATATCTGAGCTGGTGCATCTTGATTGATGGCCGCGATCATGTGACTGCACATGATGGCGGGGTCGCCAGAAATTTGTGATGTCAAAATTGGGTCACGAGCCAAAAAAGGTTGGGAACCATATGATCTTACCAGGTAGACACATAGGACAACATTCATTTCCTTTCAGATACTCTGCTGGATGACAAGTCAGTGTTAATCCTCTGAAGACTGTCGTCACAAGTATCTGTGAAGAATGAGACAAAGTGTTTTAGTGTCAGTGAAGCCTGGTTGAGATGTTGACATGGTCCAGAACTGAAGAGTGAAATCGAGTGACGACCACAATGACATGGAGGGAAGGTAAGGGGAGGAGACACTGATGGAGGAGAGAGAGAAGAGATGACATGTGTGGTTCTACTGAATCTGTTTCATTGTTGTCTATCAGTGACAATGAAACACACAAACAATTTACACTCTACATTAGACTCAAAACATGCAGTGACATGGGAGTTAAGTCATGCTCGAGTCATGATCTCCTCCAGTTTCTCAATGTATTTTTTTAATCGTATCTGATTAAGGCTGTACAGTGGTACAGTGGTGAGCACTGTCACCTCACACTGTTACTTTGATCCCCAGGCCTGGAGCCTTTCTGGGTTTGCATGTACTCTCAATCTCAATCTCCAAGTTGACTGAGCCTGAGCTGAGTGTTTAGTTTCAGAACAGCTGATCAGAAATAATTCAATAAACTCTGAGAGGTTGGGCCTGAGGGGACCACGTTCACGGTGAGCACAAAAACCATCATCAGTAGCCTTGAGCGCAGATGAAAGGATTCATGATACTGTAACAGGAAGTGGACTAAGGAACAGAGCCACTTATTTCACTCCAACCGACCTGCATCTGCAGTAAAAGAGCATAAATTGGTGTTGGATAGAGATTGCAGCGTGTGCTAATAAGTAATGTTAAGTGACGTAATGTAATGTGATGCGTTAATTAATGTAAAATACAGGTAAATAAAACATAATCATATCCTACGTATTCTATATATCAACAACATTTATGTATTTTAATTTGATTTGGTATTGTCCTATTCAGCTGTAATCCACATGGCAGCAAAATCAAACAAAGCCTATTGTACACACTGTAAACCATTTAGTTTTTGTTTGTTTGTTTGTTTGTTTTTTAAGTATATTTTCTGGGCTTTTTGTACAGGCTCTAAAATTTACTTAGTAAAAGTAAAAAAGTAAAAAATAATTTTTGCCAAAGGGGTGCGCAGACTCAGGCCTTGTCCACACGAGCCCGGGTATTTTTGAAACCGTGAACATATGTTCCCGGTTGTATGTTCTGTCCACACGCAACCGTGCTTTTGGAACCCTGAAACCGTGGTTTTTTGAAACCGGAGTCCAGGGTGGGTTTTCGGCCGGGGTTGGTTTCACCGGGTGCGTGTGGACACTGCAACCGTGATTGTTTTTCTCGTTTACGTCATAGCTGCACACGTGCTGATGTAAACACTGCCAGCGGTTTGCAGGAGTTGACGTGAGCTCGCAAAAATGGAGGTGACAAAGTGGATTTTTATCACTTTTTTTTTTTTACATCATCTAAATGCTATTTGTATAGTTTTTCGATGAGAAAAATATAACGAAACGGTTGTCAGGGCGATCCTCTTGTCAGCTCCAAACTCACCCTCACCTACAGTAACAAGTGACGCTACAGGTCAGCGGGGCTGCTGCCGGTGTGTTTTTAAAATTACAGAACTACTACAGTAGCGCCGCAGTTTCTTATTCCCCATCTTGTTTGATTGAGAGTTTTTCGGGATGATTTTCATGAATGAACAGGCAATAGCCTATGTCACTGTCAGACCGGGTACGACGGGAGGCGGGGGGGGGGGGGGGGGGGGGTGTCGCATCATGCAGTGATAAAAAGAGCCTATGCGGAGATGAGGAACGAGCCAAAAGCCGAAAATGTATTTGTGACGTCCGCAGTCGATATAAAGTGGATATGTTTCATTCATCCATGTTTTGACAGACAACACAACAGCCTGTGATAATGAGTTGAGCCGCACCGACAGCTCAGCCAGCCAGGTGATGCACACAGCACAACAACACAGCGCAGCAACATGTGCAGGCTGCTGCAGCACTGCACGTCAAAGGGACACCGCCAAAAATAAAATAAATAGGCTACACGTAGTTTTGAAATTGTTTTTGCGCATGTTTTCATCTATAAAATGACCAAAAATGAACACTATAAGCGGATTTCTTGATGACGAATTATTTAAACAGCATTTGTATAGAAATGATTCGGTCCCAAGCCTTTTGATCTATAAGCAGTTTCCACTGTATTTTGATTGGTTAAAACAGCCTTCCACACGTGCATTGCGTCGGTTGCTTGTGTACGGAGTGTTTTTATTACACCACTCGTGTGGACGCAGAGCAAAACTCCGGTTTCAAAAATACCCGGGCTCGTGTGGACTAGGCCTCAGTCCGCATTTTCACCCGTCACTTGTGGAGGTTGAAAAAGTAACGAACCTGTTTTGACGATGTAAGGAGTAGAAAGTACAGATATGTGTGTTCAAATGTAGGGAGTAAAAGTAAACAAAATAATCAAGTAAAGTAGCCTAAAGATAGCCTACTTGAAAAATTCAGGTTCAGTTGGCTTGACTCATGTAGGGGAGAGCGGGGTAAGTAGTGCCAATTTTTACTTAAATTGCCTTTAAAGCAAGGGGATTATAATAATGCCCCCAACTAATATACAATTATGTTCATAATAATAGCAGTGTGTTTAAAAAGGTGAGTAAACCTCAAAATTCTTCAAATAAATTGTATTTTAAGGAATACAACTGCATTGGGGACACTGCACATTCTATTTCAAACCAAGAAAATTGGAAAAAGTAATTTAATTTGATAATATTTTACAGAAAGTCAAGAAATATAATGTTAAAAAAATAGCAGTGTTGACATCGTTTTTTTACACGCTTGCTGGTGTGTTTGGGGTCATTGTCTTGTTTGGGGTCATTTCCTCTTCAGTATACGGCAACATGACTTCTTCCAGTATTCTGGTGTGCTCAAACTGATCCATGATCCCTGGTATGCGATAAATAGGACCAACACCATAGTACGAGAAACATCCCCATATCATGATGCTTGCACCACCATGCTTCACCGTCTTCACTGTGTACTGTGGCTTGAATTCAGTGTTTGCAGGACGTCTGACAAACTGTCTGTGGCCCTTAGACCCAAAAAGAACAATCTTCCCCTCATCGGCAGTCCACAAAACATTACGCCATTTCTTTTTAGGCCAGTCAATGTGTTATTTGGCAAATTGTAACCGCTTCATTACATGTATTTTTTTTAACAATGGGACTTTGCAGGGCTTCTTGGTGGTAGCTTGGCTTCACATAGACGTTGTCTGATTGTTACAGTACTCACAGGCAATCTTAGACTTTGACGTTTTTTTTTCACATAATCAATGACCTCAATAATTGAACCTAACCCCAAACACACCAGCAAGCGTGTAAAAAAAACGATGTCAACACTGCTATTTTTTTGAACACGCCCCTTTCAGTAAATGATTCAGTTTCACAGAATCAGCAGCATGCACGTCATGCCTGTTTGCATGCACGTCATGCCCTTTACTAAACCTTCTAGAAAAAGTTGAAAAAAAAAAGTTGAAATTCTAACAAAATCAGTGATGTCGGACTGCTATTATTTTGAACACAACTGTATGTACATATAGTTTAGGATGTTGTGCATCCCTGGGAACAATCACTTTGAATCTTAAATCAACTGTTTCAGAAATATAGCTTTAGAAAAAAAAAAAAAAAAATTCTGGCACAACTTGCCCCCGGTGCGGGGTAAGTTGTGCCATTAGAGAGAATACAATGGGGTAAATTGTGCCATTGATAATTGAAGTAAAACAGATCATTTTAATCTCACAAATGTTAATGCTATATAAAAGCAAGACATTCAATACAAAATTAAAGCCAGAAGCGGCGATGATCGGGCCTTCACTTGTCCCCATGCAGTCGCGGAGGCCTGAGGCACGCTGGGGGCTGTGGCGCAAAGAAACGCCATGTTTTGTTCATCCACCAGGCTACGAGCACAACCAGACTGGGCAGGTGTGTTCAGGGGCGGCCCCTCATCACACATGTTAAGTTTCAAGCAAATCAGTGCCCACTGCCATGTTTCTCCTATACACAGACAGCACTGCCACTGGCACAACTTAACCCAGGCCCTTTGGCACAAATTACCCCAAGCCCAGCATTTTGAGAAAAAAGGATTCCCCAGTTGTTTTGAGCTGGCATCATGCTAACTGTATAGACTCATGGTGTAGCTTAATAAAGCACTAAAACACGTGTGAACTGTTTTCAAAGTTATCTATAATTGTTCAAACATGGCAATCAAAAAACCTTGATCATAGAAATTTTACTTTGGAGGGCAAAAACTTGTTTTTTGAACATAAATGTGCTTTCCTCTCAAGCCATGTGTCTCCCTTCTTGATAGGATGAGTGAAATGGATGCCCCTTCAAAAATATGTGGTCACATGACCAACTTCTTCTATGGTTTTCTAGATAACGGGGTGGAACTACTTGCCCCATGGCACAAATTACCCCACTCTCCCCTACGTTACTTCCACACTCACAAAACACCAGAGCCAGGTCGTCCTTTTGTGGGTTTAATTTTGATGTTCCATTAGCCATTAGTACACATCCAATCTTCTTTTGAGTTTACAATGGTCAGATAATGCTTCAAACTGCAACATCCGTCAGTAACATCCTAAAGTAATGTAAACTGTCAAAAAACCTTTTCATGCTGTACCTATAGCACCTCCGCTAATCAACGTATTGACCTCTGATCTTGCCCTTTCATTCTTTTTTTTAAATCCGCATGCGCCGTGCTTACTTTAAGTGCTATAGGACCTTTCACAACTATATGCAAAAGAGCAGTCATAACATAACACAACACATAATTAACTATAAAACACATTACAAACTACAATAAAATATTTCAACTCTCTTCACAACAATATTGGCTCCTACAGAAGGAGTGTGAAGTGTGGGCTGAGTGTGTGGCCGTGTTTAGCTCAGTTGGTAGAGCAGTCGCTGATGTGTTGAGGCTTCAGTCCTCGCTGCATTCTGCACTGAGCAGCCCTTTCCTGCATGTCATTCCCCCCTCTCTGCCTCCCCATTTCCTGTCTCTCTCTCAACTGTGCTTTCCATTAAAGGCGAAAAAAAGCCTGAAAAATATACTTAATTTTTGATTGAGTGGATGACTGGGGTCACATGCTATGGAGTCTGCTCTAGTGGCTGTGCTATTGAGGTTAGGGGTGGGGAGTCTGATGATCTTGGCAGGTTTGTGTGTAATTTGTGTTAGTTTGTTTCTGTTGGGTGCTGACAGCAGGGGTAACAGTGGGGGAGTATGGGTTGAATGTTTTTGTTTTTTTTGTAATTCAAGTTTTTATTTCTTTTGAATGATGCTTTTATAAAGTAGCAGCAGGAGGTGGGGGGCCAACTGAGAGCGCTCTGAGTGTGCTCATTCTTCTGTATGCAGCTGATATACAGTATGGGGAGGTAAGGAGTTATCCAAGGTGAATGCTATTCAAAATCTGGCTATGCGTTGTTTTTTAGGTGTGCCAGATACTCCTCTCCGACATGGGTTGGGAACCTTATTTGAGTAAGCAGAAGGGGGAAATGCTTAGGCTCTGGAATCGTTTGTCTCCCAAGCCAGAGGGTAGAATAGCCAAAAGCCAAAGTAATATTCAATTGTATAGTAGCCTAAGTAAATTCTTAATTGTCCCAAGACGGGCAAGTGTTGTTGCAGCAGCTGCTAGACATTAAAAATAAGAAACACCACAGGAGAACATAGAGGTAAAAGCACAGAGCACAAAGCATACAGCACTGCTGTTAATGATAATGGCAAATAAAAACAACAAAGCCACTATAAAATCTATACAGAAGACAGATAAGAGACAACAATGAATCAAATCTAAAAATATATGAACAAACCTAGTAAGGCAATAAATAAGTGCAAGAGTAGCCTACGACTGACTGTGTGGCTACCTCCTTTTCCCCGCATTAAGGAGGGTGATAGCTGTCGGGGTGAAAGAGTGTTTGTATCTGTTGGTTTTGACTGAAGCGAGTGCCGGAGGGGAGGAGCTGAAAATGTTGGTGAAGAGGATGGGAATGATCTGACAAGATGGAATTTGCTCTCTTCACTACCTGATTGTTGTATAGCACAGAGAGATTACTCTGCTGTACACCAATGATTTTGCTGCCAATGTTCACTATTTTATTTGAATGTCCTGAATATATCGGGCCTTTCTCATTGGATTTTCTCTTGATCGATACAAAGTTACTGCGACAAATGCTGATGGAAACAGTTCTTTGCCGGATAAATGTAAGTTGCGATCATGTTTTATATAAATTCTGCAACGTATTCACAGCTGTTCAAAGACACGGCGGGAGTAAACAAAGAAATATACAGGTGTACAGGCGACAGACTGGCTTCATGTTAAGTGTCACAATCTCCCAGAACTGTTTTTTAAGTGCTGCCGATTAGAGATGGGAACTGTGGAGTCATCAAGTCATCTCCATGTGTTCTGCTCAGTCACTCAACCAGGTGTGATCACTAATCAGCTCACCTTCCTAGCTGAAGAGCTGTGCTGTTTGGACTGGCCCTGGGGCTGGTTTAGTGCATGAGCATAACGAATACATGGCATGGAGATGACTTGATGACTCCACAAACAGCACATGATGTCATTACATAAATTGACAACCTGTCCACAGTGTACCCTGTTCCCAAGGTTTCCACATTCAGAGATCATGCAGAGGAGCAGCAGTGTGACATTTATTTTACTACACAGCAAAGACAAATTTCCTGAAATAATATGCAACCTCACCAGCAAAGTAGCAGCTGTCAAATGATTTCTACTAGACGTCATCTTAAGTGGCAGCTTTGTTGTTTTCTTGCTCTAAAGACATGTCACTGAGATCTGGGATGAGGTGAGTTTTAAAACCTGGAGGAGAACATAATCTGGAAACAGAATTTTAGTAATTATTATTACTTCTGCTTTAACTAATAAGGTGACAGAATCTGCTGCAGCAGGTTTCATTACTATGACCAAAGTCTGATGCCAGTGCCACAGCTCAACACAAACAACTACATTTTGCAACATTATATGAGCAGATAAGCCTAAAGCACATTTTGTGCTTTTGTGTTTTCTTTTACTGAACTGAAAGTGAAACTAAATGTTTATAGTAGGGTACTTCAGAACAGACCTGACCTGTTTTTGCAGTCTGTTGCTCCGACTTTGACAAATTACCAAACTGACTCCACAAATAGCCTACTGTACATTTATAGACACTTACCCCCAATTTCTGCTGACTCCGTCTCCGCTCCATTTCGACACGGTTTAGCTCCGTTTGACGATCACATTTTCCTATCAAACCCACACCAGCTGGAGATGGGATCTGACTAATTATCGTGATAACAGCCTATAAATGAGAACAAGAGGTCGCTTTGGCTTTGGAACGTTTTCTGTCAGGCTACTTTTTTTTTTTTGTTCCACTTTCTGTTTATTGTTCTTGTGGAAAGGGTGTGGCACCGAATCTACGGAAGGCCATTAGTGCCAGCAACGGAGAATTTTTTTTAATTTCTTTTTTTTAAGATTCTGATATAAAAACTCAGCCACCCAGAATATAAAATGTTGAGGAGGAGAGTTGAACTTGTGCAGTAACTATTGCTATTAGTGACCAAAGGCGTTGACAATAATTAAGACACAGTATGACTTGAATGTCTATGAATATTCTCATTCATCCAGGTCATTGTTCTATGATAATCTGACGAAGAATGCATTGTTAGATGTTAGATGCTGTCCTGTCTCCAACATGGGAAAGATTTGTTGTTTGTTAGGACAATGCTGCTGTTGTTTGGTCAAGAATGGGCGTAGGCCTGCCCCTGCCTCTGTGTGGTGGTTCTGGGTCAGGCACTTACAGATCATAGGAGGAAGAGAGAGAGGAGACCTCTTTGACACATGAAGCCACATTGATAAGTTACTGTGTTTTAAAGCAGAAGTAAGTGATATATTTGTGTTAATATAAGTCTTAAATAGTTATATCTTCCGACAGCAATCACTTACATAGAGTGTTTGGACTGAAACACGGGTCTCTCAGTCCCTCTGCTCTGTTCTGAGCCGAAGAGAAAACATTTATCGTATCCTACAGTTTTTATCCAATGAGGAGAGAGAACGGCATGCAGGGCTGTGTGTGCAGCCAAGGAACGCCGTGAATGTGGCGACGTAGGGACGAGGACTGTTATGGTGCGTTCAAGGAAACTCGTATTTTTCCGACCGTGAAGTGGTACCAGTTCGACCTGGTACGAGTTCACCGGTCGGAAGTTACGAGTGGCCGTTATAGTGACTTTCACTGGTAAAACAGGTCGGAAAAACACGAGTGGGTTGCCTGAAACGCTACAAAGTCGTAAGTTGTGACTTGAAGCTGTAATTTACGATTTCAAAAGCCTGCCTGGAACGCAGCATTAGCGAAAACGACCGGACCACTTACTTCTGCTTTAATATAATTATCCTAGTCTGTGATTAGACACTGGACAGTTCCTTCTCACTCACCCTGATGTGCCACTACAATGCATTCTTCTGAGAGGCAGCAGAAGGTATCTCCTTCATGTTCACCGCTCTTGAAGCTTCTCCTCTTACAAACTTTGTAATAGTTTAAAAGAGCTGTGAAGTGTGTGTGTGTGTGTGTGTGTGTGTGTGTGTGTGTGTGTGTGTGTGTGTGTGTGTTTTTAAGATTACACAGAAATACATGCAGACAGTGACCGGTCCGTCACTGTCTGCATGTATTTCTTATTATAAGAGGCGGTGTAGCGCTCCTACGATGTGTGTTTGGGAGAGAGGGCAGGAGCAGAACGCACGAGGTCTATCTTCAGCAGAAGATTTGAAGAGTTTGAAGACTGTTTCAATTCATTTCCTATGGGAGAAAAATTGCAGAAAAAGTTAAATATTTTAAAAAGTATAAATAGTATGAAAGAGGAAAGTCATAGCAATATTGTCCAGAAAAAGCTGCACGTTTTGATATATGAATTGTTGAAATAGCACAAAGTATGAAGGACTAGTTAGATGCAGAAAAAGAGCGGAAGAAGTAAGAATAACTAGAAAAAGCATTTCCAAAAATGGAAATGGTGTGAATGCTGAAAGCCATTGCTGAACCATGCTGAATTAGCAGAATAAATTGACAAAGACATGCGGAATGGCATACAAGAAACATGTCCAAGGAGGGAATTGAACCCACAACCTTCAGTACATCAGCCCACTGACCTAACCACTTCACCATAGTTAGATTCAATGAGAGAAGAGTAAAAGAAATCCATGTATAAGAGGTCACTGACTTCTGAAGAGAGGTTGAGACTTCGATGAATGTGAGATTTTTCAATGATGCTTAAAAGAAAGAAAGAAAAGAGTATAAATGAGCCATTAGAAGTTTGTCTACAGATCAGAATTTGAATGAAGTCTCTATCAGAAAGTACCACATGAATGAGGCAGGAATCGAACCCATGGCCTCATGATCAATAAACCTTTACTCTGCCATTTCACCACAGAGAGCACACACCCAAACATGTTGTCATTGATTGTGATGATGTGCTGCAAACTGTGGCGCTTAACGAACACCTGTAACCAATTGAAAGTGGGGGAGGGGAGCAGAATTCAACATAACATAACAAGAGTGCCACTCTTGGATTTGAACCAGTGACCTTGAGGTTGGCAAGCAGCCATCTTACCCATTGGACTACAGACAGAGCTGTGGAGAAGGGAGGTTGAGACTTTGATGAATGTGAGATTTTTCAATGATACTTAAAAAAAAAAAGAAATGAGCCACAACAAGTAAGTAGAGGACCTTTTTTGTGACTTGTGACTATTTTTTGATGAAATCAAACAAAGTATAATGCCCATTCCAGCGAATTAAAAAGTTGAGCTCCTGCTACTCTGCTGTGAAATAAATTGCATTGGGCTGAATGGCAGAGAGAGAGGAGGAGGGAGAAGAAGAGGGGGAGGAGGGAGAAGAGGAGGAGGGAGGAAGGAAGGAGAAGAAGAGGAGGGAGAGGAGGAGGAGGGAGGAAGGAAGGAGAAGAAGAGGAGGAAGAGGGAGAGAAAGAAGGCGGAAGGAGGGAGAAGAAGAGGAGGAGGAGGGAGAGGAGGAGAACGAGGGAGGAAGGGGGAGAAGAGGAGGAGGAGGAAGAGGGAGGAAGGAGGGAGAAGAAGAGGAGGAGGGAGAAGAAGAGGAGGAGGAGGAGAGAGGAGGGAGAAGAAGAGGAGGGAGAGGGAGAGAAAGAAGGCGGAAGGAGGGAGAAGAAGAGGAGAAGGAGGAAGAGGAGGAGGAAGAGGGAGAGAAAGAAGGCAGAAGGATGGAGAAGAAGAGGAGGGAGAGGAGGAGGGAGGAAGGAGGGAGAAAAAGAGGAGGAGGAGGAAAGTGAACTTGGTGGAGACATGAAATGATGTGGTAATGGTTTAATTCAACCAGTTACTCTTTCTAAAAAATATGTTGATGTTCATCTGGCCTCTAAAAAATAGAGGAGGACCAACCTCCTCTGACTCTATGGACCAGCACATAGCCAGAACAATACAAGTACAATAGTTGATCACCACAAAACCCCTCCATGTGCTAATGATCTGATTGAATACACCTGTGTGGCAGCCTGCACCATGGTGACTAACTGCTTACCTTTTACTGGGTGGCACTGTGTGTGTGTGTGTGTGTGTGTGTGTGTGTCTTGATGGCCACCTGCACAACAGAGCAGGAGCAGAACAGTCAGTTTTGAGCTCGGCGCAGCTCTCCTAATGACAGCCAAAAAACAGAGAACCGTACCTCTTATCAGAATGTGGTAGAGACCATCTGGGCAAGGAGACCTTCCTGAGCACATTGATGTGCATTAAATGTTTGTAGGACAAATACTTTTCTTGCCGTCGCAAGGTAGAAAAGGGGGGCATTTCTGCTTTTCTAAAAAAATCAGCTCCTACTTTTATATTGAAGTGGATGAGCCACTGGAGCGGGTCTAGCTGCACAATTAGGCTCACTGAGACAATTCTGTAAGTCTGTCTGCTGTTTTGAGCACATTAAATGAGACACGACAAGTGTGGCTACAAACCGGTGAGGAAATCATGTGTCTAGAGTTAAATTTGTGGCCGTGCTGGCAATTTATCCAGAAAAAATCCTGAATGTTTTTTCGATCCCTCTCACTCTAACGATGATGTCACTCACTCTGACCCAACCCCATACACACTCATTGAAAAGTGTGAAATTTGTCAGAAATCCTCATGTGCTTTTAAAGGATTTATCTCAAAAATGGTACAAGCTATGAAAAAGTTGTAAATACAGGATGAATACATTAGAAGTTTGTCTACAGCTCAGAATTTGAATGAAGTCTCTAGCTGAAAGTATGTGGACGCTTTAAAGGCTGAAAGAAGTAAGAAGATTTGAAGAGTTTCAAGACCGTTCCAATGCATTCTCTATGGGGAAAAAAAAAATCAGAAATAGTTGAATATTACAAAAAGTATGAATAGTTGAAAAGAGAAAAGACATAGCACACCTGTCCCGAAAAGGCTGAACATTTTGATATTTGAATTGTTGAAATAGCACAAAGTATGAAGGACTAGTTACATGACGAAGAAAGGCAGAAAATGGCCGAACCGAATAACAATAGTGTGAATGCTTCCAGCATTCACACTAACTAGAAAAAGATAACATTTCCTGCAGAAAATGCGTGTGAATGCTGAAAGCAGCTGAACGCTGTTGCTGAAGCAATGCTGAATGAGCTGAAGAAATTGTTGAATCAATGCTAAATTAGCCTGACAGGAAGGACAACTGATGAACCAGCACTAACATAGCCGAAGCAATGGCTGAGAATATATTTAAAAGTAGAAGATGTGAGACTTTGTATGAAATGGCTGGAAATTACTTGAATTGTCAAAGAAGAGTTTGAAAAATTCCTGAATTAGGAAAAAAGTTAATGCCTACTGAAATACATTGTAAACTGACAGCAGAAGAACATTGTTGAAGAATATAGATCGAGCATTAGCTGAGGAGTAGAACATGTAAACAGCCGGTTTAATGGTGTGAAATGGTTGAGAAGAGCCTCAGTAGTTTAGGATACGTGTAAAACAATGTGTTCAACATGACAAAAATGGGGAAATGTGTATTTTCAGTTTAAATAGCTAAAGAACAAACAAAAGAAACAAAAGAACAATTAACAGCAACGAGTCCATTAACTACAACAGGAAGATAGAGAGGTACATACAAAACAGTCAGACAACTGTAGGAAAAGTGTGTGTGTGTGTGTGTGTGTGTGTGTGTGTGTGTGTGTGTGTGTGTGTGTGTGTGTGTGTGTGAGGAAGATATACAAAAGTGTGTGTGTGTGTGTGTGTGTGTGTGTGTGAGTGAGGAAGATACAAAAAGTTCTGACCTGACAACTGTATGAAATGTGTGTGTGTTGGACGTGTGTGTCTGTTTGTGTATGGTTAGTGTGTGTCCATTTGTGTGTGTGTTTGTTGTGTGTGCATGTGTGTCTGTTTGTGTGTAATTGTGTAAATTGTGTATGTGTTTGGTAAGTGGTTGTATGTTTGTTGGGGGTGTGTGTGTGTGTGTGTGTGTGTGTGTGTGGTAGTTAGTGTGTGTCCATTTGTGTGTGTGTGTGTGTGTGTGTGTGTGTTGGATGTGTGTGTATGGTGAGTGTGTGTCCATTTGTGTGTGTCCATTTGTGTGTGTGTGTGTGTGTGTGTGTGTGTGTGTGTGTGTGTGTGTGTGTGTGTGTGTGTGTGTGTGTGTGTGTGTGTGTGTGTGTGTGTGTGTGTGTGTAGTAGTTAGTGTGTGTCCATTTGTGTGTGTGTGTTGGATGTGTATGCATGGTGAGTGTGTGTCCATTTGTGTGTGTGTGTGTGTGTGTGTGTTGGATGTGTGTGTATGGTGAGTTTGTGTCCATTTGTGTGTGTGTGTGTGTGTGTCCATTTGTGTGTGTGTGTGTTGGATGTGTGTGTGTGTGTGTGTGTGGTAGTTAGTGTGTGTCCATTTGTGTGTGTGTGTGTGTGTGTGTGTGTGTGTGTGTGTGTGTGTGTGTATGACCGACAGACAGTCAAACAGAGAGAATGTGTGTGCGTTGCCATGGTGAGGTTGCCATGGTGAGGTTACCATGGTGAGGTTGCCATGTTGAGGTTACCATGTAACTGTTGGCTGGTGGCTTTAAGGTATGGTGGCAGCTTTAACCATAGGCTTTAACTGCTCTGTGACACCCTCAAACAGATCTAATGTACGACAAATCTGTACTTAGTACGAGCAAAAGGTTTACATTTTCCGAACCATAAGACCCTGCTGAACGCGTCCATGTCACTTTGGTGTTTCTAGAGTAAAAATTGTTGATTGTGTCGCAGGTTGGAAACTTTGGGACGTTTAGAAAATCAGCGCCTACTTTTGAATGGGAGTCAATGAGAGGAGAGAGGGAACTGGCTGCACTCGGAGGCTCCCAGTTTAAATTCTGTAACCCAGCGAGCAAGCCGACGTCGAAACAACGTCTTTTCTACGTCATGGTCCGACGTCGAAATGACGTCCCTGGCGGGTGCAGAATGAAAGTTTTTGTTACGTCTTTTTTGGACGTCTTCTGGACGTTCAGTTTTGACGTTTATAGGACGCCTTATTTGAACCTTATCTAAGGTTCAAATAAGGTTGAAAAATGGTCGGCGTGGACGTCCTCTTGACGTCTTATATTGACCGAATTTGAACGTAATTTATACATAAAAATTATTTTAAATATTTAAAAATATTGACCATATCAATGGCCTTATGAAATTATGTAGATTAGGCCATGTATCCAATACAGCATTCAAAGTACATTGTAACTGCATGTTATGCACTGTGAAAGTGCACCATTTGGGTGCGTACATTAAATATTGTTGTTGACGGTGTGTATGCCCCCCCTCCTGTGTCCCTCCTTTCCCATGAAGAAGTCCAATGCAGAATTCAAAATACACTTTTATTATTTTTGTTGGAAATTAAATTCAATGTTTCAGGAAAGATAATTTGGTTCATACATGAAACACAGTAGTCAAAAAGAGGACTTTGTCTTCAGCTCTTACAAAGAACATCCAAGATATTTTATGTCTGTTGAGCTTGTGTCTTCTCTTGCCCGACACTCACTGCTGTGTGATCATCACACGTGTTCAGTGCATGCCAAGCCAAGTAAGGATGTAAACAATTAAATTAATTGCAGTCAATCAATCCTTTTCTAGGAGTTTTTTGTGAAATGTAAACAAGCAAAGCCGACATAAAGTAACGGGATCTCTATTTAAATGTACACAGGGGAGAGAGGAGGTGAAAAGAGACAACAACACTGTTACCTGTTGTATACTGGCCTCAGGATGTACCATCGCTAAAACACAGAGACCACAGTGTGTAACGAGTCAAAAAGCCGCCGTCACTGAGCTGCCGTGTACGGGAGGATACGGTAAAACCGACGTGGGTCCGGTGTGTTTATCAAAGCTTGGTCCGTGCTGAGGCACCGGGTCGGTTTGAGCTGCGTTCAGGCTGCATTAAAACTCCTCAGGCAGTGTCCAACATCAAAATATTAAATCCAGCAGCAGTCCACTGAAATTCACAAAAAAAAAAACTGTCTGTTTCTTGATCTACGAACAACTCCAATCTGTCACATGAATCCGCCGACAGCACCGACTTGAAGCCCGAGTGCCCCCGTCGCTGGGCGTCTGCTCGCCGCTGGACGACTCCTGCAGCACCGGCGCCTCCTTCTCCTGCGGCTCCTCCGCGGCGCGCTCCGCGATGCCGGTGAGGAAGAGGAGGAGGACGCCGTCCTCGCTCGCACTGCTCCGGATCAAACTGCAGAGGAGACGAGAGAGACTTCCGTTACCGAGGCAACGACCTCTGATCCCCCAGGCTCCTGTTACCGAGAAAGTCACCGTTAAATCCCCAGTCTGTGGTCAGTTCATCCAGATACCGCCGGTTAGGATTTGCTTTAGGAGTGACCAAGAGCTAACAGGCTACATCCATGGTAGGGCTAGTCCCATGCTGCCACCTACTGAACTGCATGCGGGCCTACTCCTTCGCCATCCCGCTGGAGATAACAAGCCAATTAACTTTATCTCTATCCATATAAACGCACAGAAAAATATTTTTGCATGGAGAAATTGTAAAATGATGTAATCTGATAACGTTAATCAACAGTAAAAATGATAGATTTTACCTCTTTCAAATGAGGGGGACCAAGGTTGCAGAATATCCCGTTATGATTGTGCATGACAATCAAAACATGCTGTAACGACAGTCTATGGAGCAAAAACAAAAAGGAATAATGAAATATTAAAATCCTCATGAATTAAAGTCGTTTTGATCATGGCTGGTGACGTGAGGCTATAACTAATGAGAAAAAAAAAAAAGTTGACGATCTGAGGGTTTTTTTTTTTAACAATAGCAGAGGGTTACTGATACCATGAACACATTATTAACTAAGTATACAAAAGAGTGTGACTTTAACATTAAATAAAAGGTAATGTGCATAACTATAAGATATAGCTACTTACCGTCGATGATCCGTAGTTGTCTGACAGCTTCTCACAAAACTAACCGCTTGTAAATTCAAATTGCGCGGGTTCGCGCATGCGCAGTACACCAAGTTTCAACCGTTGCTAGGCAATCAGTGCCCATCGGGCAGTGCGCAACGCGCGCGCGCGCATGCACACACGCACACACACACACACACACACAAATTACGTAGCCATACCAGACGCCAGGCTTAATTTCGTCAATAAATATATTATTATTATTATTTTTTTTATAAATTACATTCAAATTTGGACATAGATGTCAAGAGAGAGTCACACCACACAGCTGAAGATTTCCAAAAAAGATGTGATAAAAAATTATTGTGCACCCGTCTTTTTTAGGTCAGATATTGAACGTCACCTCAACGTCCAGAAGAGGTTATTATACGACGTCCAGATATGACCTATTTTAGACGTCAGTTAGACGTACAGATGTGGTCCTGGACCGACCGACGCGATCTGGACCTGATCTGGAGGTCCATTAGACGTCAGATGTTTGCTGGGAAGTCTCTCTGGTTTTTTGAGCACATGAAGAGATCAAGGATGAGCTTGTCTACAAACGTGGCCGAAATTATGTGTGTAGAGTGTAATCTGTGGCCGTGCTGACAGGATAGAGAGAAAAATGTGAGAGGACTTTTAGACCCTCTGTCACTCTGCCAACTGCCAACGTCCGAACATTCCGTCCCATTGACTTTCATGTTAAATCTGAATTTTGTCAGAAATTTTAATGATTTTAAAACTATACATATATCTGAAACTGTTGAAGATATCAATAAGCTGAGATATAGCTGAATAGTTGAAAGGTTTGTGAACAGTTTAAAAGTTGAATGAAGTCTGTAGCTGAAAGTATGCTGAAGCTATTAGAGGCTGAATGAAGCAGAAGATTTGAAGAGTTTGAAGACTGTTTCAATGTATTCCTATGGGAGAAAAATTGCAGAAAAAGTTAAATATTTTAAAAAGTATAAATAGTTGAAAAGAGTAAAATCATAGCAATATTGTCCTGAGAAAGCTGCACGTTTTGATATATGAATTGTTGAAATAGCACAAAGTATGTAGAACGAGTTAGATGCAGAAAAAGAGCGGAAGAAGTAAGAATAATAAGTATAAAGATTTGAATAACAATAGTGTGCATTCACACTAATAAGTATAAAGATTTTAATAACAATAGTGTGAATGCTTCCAGCATTCACACTAATAACTAGAAAAAACATTTCCAAGAATGGAAATGGTGTGAATGCTGAAAGCAATGCTGAATGAGCTGAAGAAATTGTTGAAACAATGCTGAATGAGCTGAAGGAAGGAAGGAAGAAAGAAAGAAAGAAAGAAAGAAAGAAAGAAAGAAAGAAAGAAAGAAAGAAAGAAAGAAAGAAAGAAAGAAAGAAAGAAGAAAAGGACAGAAGGAAAGAAAGAAAATGGGAAGGGTAGATGGAGAAAGAAAGAAAGAACAAAAGGACAGAAAGAAAGAAGACACAGAGAGAAGGGTAGATAGAGAAAGAAAAAGGTAAGAAAAACAGAATAATAAAAGATAAAGAGAATAGAGAATGAATGAAAGAGACAGAGGGGTAGTAAGAAAGAAGGAAAGAAATTGGGGTGGATAAATGAAAGAGAGAGATATACAGAGAGTGGTAGAAAGAAAGAAAGAAAGAAAGAAAGAAAGAAAGAAAGAAAGAAAGAAAGAAAGAAAGAAAGAAAGAAAGAAAGAAAGAAAGAAAGAAAGAAAGCGAAAAGGAGTAGAAAGAAAGACAGAACAAAAGAAAGAAACAAAGAAGTAAAAAGAAATGGGGTGAAAGAAAGAAAGAAAGAAAGAAAAAGAGAGAGGGGGATGATAGATAGAAAGAGGTAGATGGATGGATGGATAGAGAGGGAAAGATAGAAAGAAGTTATGTAAAATACAAATGAAGGAGTAAAAGAAAGAAAGAAAAAGAGAGAAAAAAGAGACAAAGGGTTTGAAAATAGATAGATAGATAGATAGATAGATAGATAGATAGATAGATAGATAGATAGATAGATAGATAGATAGATAGATAGATAGATAGATAGATAGATAGATAGATAGATAGGACACATGTTAAAAGCTGCATCCTATGTCCTGGCTCTACCTGTAATTGTACTACTATAGAGTTGGAAAGACTAAACGTCTGAACTTAAATTCATGAGAAAAATATAAATTGTTTAGAGTTTAGAGAGTTTATTTATTTAGCACACAAATTTCAATGGTGCAAGGAGGGAACGAAGCCGGTTGGCTTGTACATAGGTTCCACCCCTATAACAAATTACAACAAGACAAATTTCAATGGCTAACAAATAAACAGATGTTTACATCAAAAGTATAAAATAATTGAGAGGCTGATGAATGTGAGCTGAAAACCTGTGTGTGTGTGTCTGGGTGTGTGAGTCTGACGGTCTCTCTGTCTGCGTGTACATGTGCAGAAAGTAAAACTGTTAAGCGCCACAAAACTCCTCTCTCCCTAATGATCTGATTGATTAGACCTGCGTGGCAGCCTGCCCTCAGAAGTTACCATGGCGACTCAACTAACTGCTTACATTTTACTGTGTGGAACATGACATCATCGCTAGAGTGAGAGGGATCGAAAAAACATTCAGGATTTTTTCTGGATAAATTGCCAGCACGGCCACAAATTAAACTCTAGACACATGATTTCCTCACTGGTTTGTAGCCACACTTGTCGTGTCTCATTTGATGTGTTCAAAACAGCAGACAGACTTACAGAATTGTCTCTATGAGCCTAATTGTGCAGCTAGACCCGCTCCAGTGGCTCATCCACTTCAATATAAAAGTAGGAGCTGATTTTTTTAGAAAAGCAGAAATGCCCCCCTTTTCTACCTTGCGACCCTGAGAAAAGTTTTTGCCCTACAAACATTTAATGCACATCAATGTGCTCAGGAAGGTCTCCTTGCCCCAGTAGTCATGGCCACCTTCTGATAAGAGGTACGGTTCTCTTTTTATGGGCTGTTTTCGGAAGCTGCTCAGAGCACAAATCTCTCTGCTCTGCTCTGCTCTGTGTGCAGTTGGTCCAGCTGTAGTCACCAGCTCGTTATCAAAGTCTATAAATAGAACAGCGCAGGTGCAGCCTGGCAGCTCGTTAAGATGTTTTTAAACACAGCCCCACACACACACATGATAAACCAGACTGACAGAGGATGTCCACGCACAAACACAGGCATCAC
This sequence comes from Trachurus japonicus, assembly GCF_045865225.1. Lineage (NCBI taxonomy): Eukaryota > Metazoa > Chordata > Actinopteri > Carangiformes > Carangidae > Trachurus > Trachurus japonicus. Next base: position 7,536,001 of record NC_140913.1, on the reverse strand, counting down.
ACTCACACAGACAGACACACACAGACACTCACACACAGTCACACATGCACACATACACAAACACACAAACACAACACTGTTCCACACAGTAAAATGTAAGCAGTTAGTTGAGTCGCCATGGTAACTTCTGAGGGCAGGCTGCCAATCAATCAGATCATTAGGGAGAGAGGAGTTCTGTGGCTTTCTGCACATGTACACGCAGACAGAGAGACCGTCAGACACACACACACACACACACACAGGTTTTCAGCTCACATTCATCAACCTCTCAATTATTTTATACTTTTGATGTAAACATCTCCAACAATTTATATTTTTCTCATGAATTTAAGTTCAGACGTTTAGTCTTTCCAACTCTATTAAAGAACAATTCCAGGCGAATTCAACTCGGGGGTGTATTTTCATATCATTTTAGGTCTAAAAGAATGAATCTGAAGATTTTCAGTTTAATCGCTCCTGTTTTGCGGTAGCTGCGTCTGTCCCTGCATCGCCACGTCAGCAATGAATGGGAGTGGATGTAAGTTCCGCTGTTTAGGCTGTTTCCAGCCCTCAAAGCCGCAATTTTTTTCCACAGACAGCGTCAGATGGCTACTCAAACATGCACCGAGAAGTTTATTTACTTCAAGCAAGCCGACAATGCCCCATGGACGCCTCCCTCGTGAGGTGTTCCGGGCATGTCCCACCGGGAGGAGGCCCCGAGGAAGACCCAGGACACGCTGGGGTGACTACGTCACTCGGCTGGCCTGGGAACGCCTTGGGGTCCCCCCGGAAGAGCTGGAGGAAGTGTCCGGGGAGAGGGAAGTCTGGGGATCCCTGCTCCGACTACTGCCCCCGCGACCCGGACTCGGATAAGCGGCGGACAATGGATGGATGGATGGATGGCAAGCCGACATGTTTGTAAAACTAGATCTAATTCAAAGTCTCCCGGAGTCTCGCGCGAGACCCAGTTGCCGTGCTCGGTGTGTTCAGGTGCAGTGGGAAAAGCTACCGTTTGTGTCATAAACACAGGAATATCAACTCTTTACTTACTTCAAGTAAAAAAAACTTCTCGGTGCATGTTTGAGTAGCCACCTGACGCTGTCTGTGGAAAAAAATTTACACTTCAAGCAAGTAAAGAGTTGATATTCCTGTGTTTATGACACAAGCGGTAGCTCCAACTGCACCTGAATACACCAGCACTGCAACTTTGGGCTCGCGCGAGACTCCGGGAGACTTTGAATTAGATCTAGTTTTACAAACATGTCGGCTTGCTTGAAGTAAATAAACTTCTCGGTGCATGTTTGAGTAGCCATCTGACGCTGTCTGTGGAAAAAAATCGCGGCTTTGAGGGCTGTAAACAGCCTAAACAGCGGAATTTACATCCACTCCCATTCATTGCTGCCGTGGCGATGCAGGGACAGACGCAGCTACCGCAAAACAGGAGCGATTAAACTGAAAATCTTCAGATTCATTCTTTTAGACCTAAAATGATATGAAAATACACCCCCGAGTTGAATTCGCCTGGAATTGTTCTTTAATAGTAGTACAATTACAGGTGGAGCCTGGGACATAGGACGCAGCTTTTAACATCTATCTATCTATCTATCTATCTATCTATCTATCTATCTATCTATCTATCTATCTATCTATCTATCTATCTATCTATCTATCTATCTATAAACCCTTTGTCTCTTTTTTTCTCTCTTTTTCTTTCTTTCTTTTACTCCTTCATTTGTATTTTACATAACTTCTTTCTATCTTTCCCTCCCTATCCATCCATCCATCTACCTCTTTCTATCATCCCCCTCTCTCTTTTTCTTCTTTCTTTCTTTCTTTCTTTCTTTCTTTCTTTCTTTCACCCCATTTCTTTTTACTTCTTTGTTTCTTTCTGTTTTTCTTTCTACTCCTTTTCTCTTTCTATGTTTCTACCCCATTTCTTTCTTTCTTTCTACTGCTCTCTGTATATCTCTTTTCTCTCTTTCATTTATCCACCCCAATATCTTTCCTTCTTTCTTACTACTCCTCTGTCTCTTTCATTCATTCTCTATTCTCTTTATGTTCTATTATTCTGTTTTTCTTACCTTTTTCTTTCTCTATCTACCCTTCTCTCTGTGTCTTCTTTCTTTCTGTCCTTTTGTTCTTTCTTTCTTTCTTTCTTTCTTTCTTTCTCCATCTACCCTTCCCATTTTCTTTCTTTCCTTCTGTCCTTTTCTTCTTTCTTTCTTTCTTCAGCTCATTCAGCATTGTTTCAACAATTTCTTCAGCTCATTCAGCATTGCTTTCAGCATTCACACCATTTCCATTCTTGGAAATGTTTTTTCTAGTTGAAAAGTGTGAAATTTGTCAGAAATCCTCATGTGCTTTTAAAGGATTTATCTCAAAAACGGTACAAGCTATGAAAAACTTGTACATACAGGATGAATACATTAGAAGTTTGTCTACAGCTCAGAATTTGAATGAAGTCTCTAGCTGAAAGTATGTGGACGCTTTAAAGGCTGAAAGAAGTAAGAAGATTTGAAGAGTTTCAAGACTGTTCCAATGCATTCTCTATGGGGAAAAAAAAATCAGAAATAGTTGAATATTGCAAAAAGTATGAATAGTTGAAAAGAGAAACGACATAGCACACCTGTCCCGAAAAGGCTGAACATTTTGATGTGAGAATTGTTGAAATAGCACAAAGTATGAAGGACTAGTTAAGTGTCAAAAGTATAAAGAAAATGGCCGAACAGAAGAACAATAGTATGAATGCTTCCAGCATTCACACTAATAAGTTTAAAGAAACAAAATGGCCGAACAGAATAACAATACTGTGAATGCTTTCAGCATTCACACTAATTATAGCTGCTGCACAGCGATGGGTCGGGTCCGGGCTACTTTTGGACAAATTTAGGCAATTCTGAGCAACAAACAGGAGAATAGGAAGACAAGACAGTTGACCTTATAATGTTCAATTTGCATCAGTTGAGGATTGAACCCACAACCTCGGGAACCAAAGACCATTGTGGTCCGTGTACGTTTCGTTAGTTTGATTTTTCCTTTAAACCGAACTGTCAGAAAACGAAAGTCAGCTGGTAATTTGGTTTTCCGTTTCAAACCAAAAATGCGCACGCTGCAGAGTTTCTGAACATTTCCTCCTCAGTTTGTCCCAGGCGGCGGCAGATAGTTTTTATTTTTTTATTTATTTTTTTTTATGGCTTGAACGCCATTATATGAGACCCGGCTATTAATTGAATACCGGCTGATTGTTTTGTTATTTGAGGAATATAGCTATATTACGATCTGCTGCAGTAACGTTCGCCACCTTATGGAATAATGCTGCATGGGGCTGGGTGATAGACCAGGGTCCGTGTACCTTTTGTCAGTTTGATATTCCGTTTTAATAAAAAAACGGGAAAACGGAAATACCGTGGTTTTTTCCTTTTTTACTTTTCAAACAAAAACCAATAAATGAAAAAACAGAGTCGTTTTTCCGTTTTTGGTTTTCTGAATCAAAAACGAAAAACGAGAAAACCACAGTCAAATAACGGCCCGAATTTGGTTTTTGTAAATTCATTTGTTCGTTTTTCGTTTCATGTTTATCAATATAACGGCGGGCAGAACGGAAGCGGAAGTGACACGTAATAACTTCAAAATAAAAGCGTGCTTATTTTCATCCAGACTACCGTTCTCTTTATACACTCATTTTTACAGCTATATAGCCTACATTTATTTCAGTGAACTAAAGTATAGTTGTAGATGCCATGTACTAGTGTTTTGTGTGTGTGTGTGTGTGGGGGGGGGGGGGGGTGGGGTGCCAGGTGGGATGATACGTCACCAAGCGTAGTAAAATCAGCTGTTCTTCACCTGTGACCTGCTATGTTTTAGCTTATCGACATTCCTCTGGAGCTCAGTTTTTATTATTGAAGCGCGTCCGGCCCTATTAGCCATTAATTGTTCCATCCATAGTCGCCCTAACAAGTAGGTTATTTTTAGCTGAGTGTGAATGCATATTGTGGGAAAGTTTTACCCTGCGAACGTCACCAGCAGAGGTCCCCATCACACACAAAATAAAAGTAGCGTGCTGCTTACTTTCATACAGCCAAACGTTCACTTTATAGCCTAGCTACAGCCCTACACCAACGTTAATTAAGCATTATACAACAGTTAGTTCCGACCATGAGTGCTGATATACAGTATAACAGCAGTGGGACTTTTTACAGGCGTGTGTGTGTGTGTGTGTGTGTGTGTGTGTGTGTGTGTGTGTGTGTGTGTGAGAGAGAGAGGTTACACCTAACAGGGCCTAATGCATTTTAAACAGGAAAAAGGCCTTATACTCCATTTTTACTGTAGGCCTACTATAACATCACTTTGGTCCATAGGTTCGGTCAATACTTGGTACAGTTGACTTCAGGTCCACCCTGGCTACTTCCTCAGTCATGATCAAACATTTTTACTGCATTATTTTGGAGAAATTAAGTCTCAAAATTGCATTTTTTGCTTTTTTAAACATGACAAAAAGGTCTAATACTCCATATTTACTGTACAATAACATCACTTTGGTCCATAGGTTCGGTCAATACTTGGTACAGTTGACTTCAGGTCCACCCTGACTACTCCCTCAGTCATTACCAAACATTTTTACTGTATGATTTTGGAGAAATTAAGCCTCAAAGTTGCATTTTTTGATTTTTTTTTTTTTTTAACAGGAAAAATTGCCTTATACTCTTTATTTACTGTACTATAACATCACTTTGGTCCATAAGTTTAGGAAATGGTTGGTACAGTTGACTTCAGGACCATCCTGACTACTCCCTCACTCAATATCAAACATTTTACTGTATCATTTTAGAGAAATTAAGCCTCAAATTTGTAAAAAAAAAAAAAAAAAAAAAAGTTTTGCAAAGCCTAATGTTCCATCTTTACTGTACAGTAATGTCACTTTGGCCTAAAGTTCTGACAATGGTTAGTGTTGACCTCGGGAATATCCTGACTACTCACCCATGCAGTGTCAAGTATTTGGACTGTATAATTTTTGAGAAATGAATCCATTAATTTTGTTCAATATTCACGCAAATGTATCAATCCCTATGATACATAATTTTTGACAAAAGTTGATAAAGTTGTTTCCAGGACCATCCTTACAACCCACTGATCCACTATTAAGCATTTTCCTGCATCATTTTAGAGAAATTCAGCTATACAGTTCCATTTTTACATAGAAAGAGGCCTTATGCTCGGTATTTATTCTCATTTAGAGGCTTAATTTCTCTAAAATGACAGAGCTTTTCCAGTGCAAGTCCAAGGAAAGACAACTTCTAGGCTTAATTTCTCCAAAATGATACATTAAAAATGTTTGAAAATGACGGAGGGTGTAGCCTAGGATACTCCTGAAGTCAACTGTACCAACCATTGTCAGAACTTATGGGCCATAGTGATGTTACAGTACAGTAAATGTAGAGTATTAGGCCTTTTTCCTGTTTAAAAGAAGCTAAAGATGCAAATTTGAGGCTTAATTTACAGTAAAAATGTTTGATCATGACTGAGGAAGTAGCCCTCGTGGTCCTGAAGTCAACTGTACCAATGACAGAAGTTATGGACCAAAGTGATGTTACTGTACAGTAAAACTGGAGTATAAGGCCTTTTTCCTGTTTAAAATGCATTAGGCCCTGATAGGTGTAACCACCACTCTATAGAAGTGATTGCTGTCGGAAGATAGAACTATTTAAGACTTATATTAACACAAACATTCCCCTTACTTCTGCTTTAATGATGTGAAAAAAAGTGTTGAAAACACCTCATTACACTAACAGCCAATAAACAATGGTTATACACACACACACACACACACACACACACACACACACACACACACACACACACACACACACACACGCCTCGATTGCCTCCGTATTATCCTCGTCTTATTTTGAAAACCGGAAGTCATCTCGCTTGATTCTACACTAGCGCTAGCTTTGCCGGTGGACTCGGAGCATTCGCCGTAAAAAGTTCTCTGATACGGGCGCAGTTAAAATGACTGTGCGGCTGGCTTGACTCCGCGAAGACGAACGACGGCTCATTTGACCGCAGTTGTATGGGGAGGGAGCATGGCTCTGACTTCCTACTGTCCAGCTGAACAGCGGAGTGATAATGCCTGTAAAAAGTCCCACTGCTGTTATACTGTATATCAGCACTCATGGTCGGAACTAACTGTTGTATAATGCTTAATTAACGTTGGTGTAGGGCTGTAGCTAGGCTATAAAGTGAACGTTTGGCTGTATGAAAGTAAGCAGCACGCTACTTTTATTTTGTGTGTGATGGGGACCTCTGCTGGTGACGTTCGCAGGGTAAAACTTTCCCACAATATGCATTCAGCTAAAAATAACCTACTTGTTAGGGCGACTATGGATGGAACAATTAATGGCTAATAGGGCCGGACGCGCTTCAACAATAAAAACTGAGCTCCAGAGGAATGTCGATAAGCTAAAACATAGCAGGTCACAGGTGAAGAACAGCTGATTTTACTACGCTTGGTGACGTATCATCCCACCTGACACCCCCCCCCACCCCCCCACCCCACACACACACACACACACACACAAAACACTAGTACATGGCATCTACAACTATACAGTTGACTGAAATAAATGTAGGCTATATAGCATAAACTGTAAAAATGAGTGTATAAAGAGAACGGTAGTCTGGATGAAAATAAGCATGCTTTTATTTTGAAGTTATTACGTGTCACTTCCGCTTCCGTTCTGCCCGCCGTTATATTGATAAACATGAAACGAAAAACGAACAAATGAATTTACAAAAAACAAATTCGGGCCGTTATTTGACTGTGGTTTTCTCGTTTTTCGTTTTTGATTCAGAAAACCAAAAACGGAAAAACGACTCTGTTTTTTCATTTATTGGTTTTTGTTTGAAAAGTAAAAAAGGAAAAAAACACGGTATTTCCGTTTTCCCGTTTTTTTATTAAAACGGAATATCAAACTGACAAAAGGTACACGGACCGACCAGCTCTTCTCAGAGACTCAACCCGACCCTGAGATCTCCAACCCCGGGCATATTTGGCAGGTGGCAACGGCCCCTTTATGGTTCTTTTCTACTCTTTTCAGTCACATGAGATCCAGTCCCAGACCTCGGCTACAGTCCGGGATTTCATCAGGCTCCCTTCCCGGCACAGGACACTCTAATTGGCAGCTTAGATGAGGGGAATCGCCGTGCGTAATGGTCACACGTAATGACAGCTCCTCGCCGGTGAAACACAATAAACTGCGCTACTTCTTGCATGTTTGTCTCATGACATGGTGGAGCCGTCACAGAAGTCCGCTGTGAAAATGATCTGACTTAGTGGAAGCGAAGCGCTACAGCGCAATGGAGACAGAGACCCAGTGCAGCGAGGAGAACAGTACATGAGGAAGATGAGTTAACGATCAGCTTCGCTATGTGTAAAAATAAGCACAGCTGTGAAAATGTATCCATGTGCTCAAAACACAACATTTACAAAGAAAAAAAAGATTTTATAGGCCATTCATCTACAGTCTGTGGCTTTAACGCAATTCACTGGGCTTTTATTTTGAAGTTCCGACACTTCCGGTCTGTCATCGGCGTTAATGTGTTGTTTAAGATCAAAAACAAAAAGACAATCAAAATTTTACTGTAATTTGATTTTGGTTTCCTCGTTTTTTCGTTTTAAAACCAAAAACCAAAAAACGAAAAAACCAGCCTGAATTTTGGTTTTTTGGATTTTGGTTTGAAACGGAAACGGTTTAAAGGAAAAATCAAACTAACGAAACGTACACGGACCAATTGTCTATCGAATCCGTGTATCATTCGTTCATTCGTTTTTCAAAATAAAACCAAAAATAAGAAAACGAAAAAAACAACTCTTTTTCTCAGTATTCGTTTCCAAAACTAAAATGAAAAACGGATAACGACTCGTTTTTTCAGTTTTCGATTTTATGCTCAAATGAATAATGGAAAAAAACGGATAACGAGCGTTTCTCGTTTCATGTTTCATGCAATTTTGATCTGAAGTGCAATGAGCCGGAAATGACCGTGATCCGGAAGTGACAGTCTCTGCCTTTACTGCTAGAGCCCGCAAAGTAAAGGATAATGTATAGTTCGGAACCTGAAGGGGTTTATTTCTCCATAACAACCGACCAACTATACATTATCCTGCTTATTACACGGTTTACGAGTGAAATTAATTTGAAACATATGTTGATCAAAATACATGTCAGCCCGAGTCAAAACGTAACCTGTACTGACGTAATTGACTATATTCATGGAGACCACTGACACCTGTGTAATTGAGTGGCTCACAGAGGTAGACAGGTATGATGCATGGGCTTTTGCTGAAGCGGGATCGAGTCCGGCTCCACGCGAATATGTGAAGATTTTTTTTTCTTCACTTTATTTTTTTTCATGTGGCTGGTACGTACTAGTGCTCACTCACAGCAGCATATTCGCGATAAATAAACCCCGACAGGTTGTATGGAATTTTGATAATCAGTGGATCGATTGATTGATACAGTGTTACAATGTGTGTAGTGGTATCTGTCATAAACAAGAGATTTACTGTTTACGGGGTGCGTTTGTGTCGCGGACTCGCGGTGCCACCGGGACGAGAGGAGAGCTGACACCGGGTCAGAGCTTTTTATACAGTCTATGGATCAGAGGCTCTGATCAGCAGGTTTGGTTTCCAGCCACGATGTGGAAGCAGCCTCCACTCTGCTTGTAACAAGTTACAAGTCATTTCATCACACATCTAAAATCACAATTCCGAAGCTGTTTAATGACGGTAAAAGGTAAATATCCTGCATAGTTTCTGTTTTCAAAGCTGCGCTGATCAGAGCAGCATCCCTAGCAGCGGTCTGTACTTGACGACGGTCGCAGCGATGGACCAATCAGAGAGCAGCATCTGGCCGGTGTTATGGCCCAACTGGTTTCTGATTTAACTGGTTACCGTACGGAACAGCTGCAGCTGTTTTGCGCTTCCGTCACAACACAACATATTACAGTAACAGCGAGTTTCAAGCCACAGTTCACATCTACTGCAGCGAATATGCTGCTGTGAGTGAGCACTACGTACCAGCCACATGAAAAAAAATAAAGTGAAGAAAAAATAATCTTCACATATTCGCGTGGAGCCGGACTCGATCCTGCTTCAGCAAAAGCCCATGCATCAGAAACTACCTGTCTACCTCTGTGAGCCACTCAATCACGCAGGTGTCGGTGGTCTCCATGAATATAGTCAATTACGTCAGTACAGGTTACGTTTTGACTCGGGCTGACATGTATTTTGATCAACATATGTTTCAAATTAATTTCACTCGTAAACCGTGTAATAAGCAGGATAATGTATAGTTGGTCGGTTGTTATGGAGAAATAAACCCCTTCAGGTTCCGAACTATACATTATCCTTTACTTTGCGGGCTCTAGCAGTAAAGGCAGAGACTGTCACTTCCGGATCACGGTCATTTCCGGCTCATTGCACTTCAGATCAAAATTGCATGAAACATGAAACGAGAAACGCTCGTTATCCGTTTTTTTCCATTATTCATTTGAGCATAAAATCGAAAACTGAAAAAACGAGTCGTTATCCGTTTTTCATTTTAGTTTTGGAAACGAATACTGAGAAAAAGAGTTGTTTTTTCGTTTTCTTATTTTTGGTTTTATTTTGAAAAACGAATGAACGAATGATACACGGATTCTATCGCACTGAGCTAATTGACAAGTGGCAGTTCAACAGTGGCTTCACAAATTGAGTAAGCCATTCACTGTCGTGTAGGCAGATTTGAAACCACAGTAAAAAGAAAAATCAGTGGTAAAATAATGATATGTATTTGTCAAACATCTACTATGAGTCTAAGATGTTAGGAGCCTTCGCACATGGTCCAGTCCAAGCTATTTGGATTTTTAAATTTAGAGGCTTGCTGTGATGCCACCATTAGGACAATTGTCTTGTGTTTCGTGTTGAGGACAACTGACATTTTGATCTGTCATCATCACCCTTGCTGGGTCTCGAACCCACAGCCTCTGACACCAAGAACCAGCTCCTAACTCGCTGAGCTAATTGGCTGGTAGTGAGACCTGCTGTGTAGCTTCATTTATCCACTCAGGGGGTCAATGCCCGGGCAGCTGTTGTCAAGGCAGATTTCAAAAAGTCAGAAATTCTATTATCTAAACAAAAATCTGTTAATACATAAATTGCATTTAGACAGCAAAACAGCTTGAGGACATCTGACATTTTGATCTACCATCATTATCATCACCCTTGCTGGGTCTCGAACTCACAATCTCTGACACCAAGAACCAGCTCTTAACTCGCTGAGCTAATTAGCTGGTAGTGAGACCTGCTGTGTAGCTTCATTTATCCACTCAGGTGAGTCAGTGCCCGGGCAGCTGTTGTGATGAAATGGTCAAAATTTCAGAAATTCAGTCATCTAAACAAAAATCTGATAATACATAAATTGCATCTTGACAGCATGGAAATGTTGGTGATTTGTTTTTAATGATAAGTGTTTTGCTTTATAAGAGAAAATATGATGTTTATAAATTCCACTCTCACATTGACTGCAGTTGTTCCCATGAGAGCAGAATTCAAAATGTTCTCAAAAATTCAGTTTTTGAGATAAAATTCTGATATTAGCCAAACTTCATCAACCATGAATCCAGAATATTGTCATTTTTTTTCAGGAAGATTGAAAATGTATTTATCAAGAATTTGATGGTATATGTTTACAGTAGTGTTTACAGTCAAACGTTTTCATGCACTGTAGGCTCAATTTTTGCTTAATCAAAAATCCGAGAAACAAGTTTTGTGGAGGACGGTCTGGAGATGCTCTGTAGCAAGTTTGGTGTCAATTGAGCAAAAATTGTGGGAGGAGATACATTTTAAAAGTTTTACAGTTATTGAAAAAAACAGAGTGATGGACTTCATAATTTGTAATGAGTTTAAGTGGACAAAAGTTTCAACAGTATTGAGGCTACATTGTGGTGAAGTTTCAAAACTGTAGCATCTACCGTTGGTTTGGTAGGAATTTTTAAAGTTTTTAAATTTAAACGCTTATTGTGCCCCCCCTAGGAGGGGGGGGGCACATGTCCTTGGAGTTGAGTGAATCTGGCATGGGGTCGGATGTTTCTGTGAAGTTTGGTGAGTTTTCACCCATGGGAAGTATGACTTCCTTGGAAGAAGAAGAAGAAGAAGAAGAAGAAGAAGAAGAAGAAGAAGAAGAAGAAGAAGAAGAAGAAGAAGAAGAAGAAGAAGAAGAAGAAGAAGAAGAAGAAGAAGAAGAAGAAGAAGAAGAAGAAGAAGAAGAAGAAGAAGAAGAAGAAGAAGAAGAAGAAGAATTCCTAGGAATACAATAGTGTCCTGGCAGCTGCGCTGCCCGGACCCTAATTATAGCTGCTGCGCAGCGATGGGTCGGGTCCGGGCTACTTTTGGGCAAATTTAGGCAATTCTGAGCAAAAAACAGGAGAATAGGAAGACAAGACAGTTGACCTTATAATGTTCAATTGGCATCAGTTGAGGATTGAACCCACAACCTTGGGAACCAAAGACCATTGTCTATTGCACTGAGCTAATTGACAAGTGGCTTTCAACAGTGGCTTCACAAATTGAGTGAGCCATTCACTGTCGTGTAGGCAGATTTGAAACCATAGTAAAAAGAAAAATCAGTTTTTGAGGTAAAATAATGATATGTATTTGTCAAACATCTACTATGAGTCTAAGATGTTAGGAGCCTTCGCACATGGTCCTGTCCAAGCTATTTGGATTTTTAAATTTAGAGGCTTGCTGTGATGCCACCATTAGGACAATTGTCTTGTGTTTCATGTTGAGGACAACTGACATTTTGATCTGTCATCATCATCATCATCACCCTTGCTGTCTCGAACCCACAGCCTCTGACACCAAGAACCAGCTCCTAACTCGCTGAGCTAATTGGCTGGTAGTGAGACCTGCTGTGTAGCTTAATTTATCCACTCAGGTGAGTCAGTGCCCGGGCAGCTGTTGTGATGAAATGGTCAAAATTTCAGAAATTCAGTCATCTAAACAAAAATCTGATAATACATAAATTGCAAAAATCCGAGAAACAAGTTTTGTGGAGGACGGTCTGGAGATGCTCTGTAGCAAGTTTGGTGTCAATTGAGCAAAAATTGTGGCAGGAGATACATTTTAAAAGTTTTACAGTTATTGAAAAAAACAGAGTGATGGACTTCATAATTTGTAATAAGTTTAAGTGGACAAAAGTTTCAGCAGTATTGAGGCTACATTGTGGTGAAGTTTCAAAACTGTAGCATCTACCGTTGGTTTGGTAGGAATTTTTAAAGTTTTTAAATTTAAACGCTTATTGTGCCCCCCCTAGGAGGGGGGGGGCACATGTCCTTGGAGTTGAGTGAATCTGGCATGGGGTTGGATGTTTCTGTGAAGTTTGGTGAGTTTTCACCCATGGGAAGTATGACTTCCTTGGAAGAAGAAAGAAGAAGAAGAAGAAGAAGAAGAAGAAGAAGAAGAAGAAGAAGAAGAAGAAGAATTCCTAGGAATACAATAGTGTCCCGGACCCTAATAAAGAAAATGGCCAAACAGAAGAACAATAGTGTGAATGCTTTCAGCACAATAAGTATAAAGAAAATGGCGGAGAGGAAGAACAATAGTGTGACACTAACTACCGGACTCTGGTGCGGATCAAACAAGTGGACCGAGACCACCTCTGCAGCTGGGACTTGGTTCACTTGTTTGATCTGCACCAGAGTCCGAAACGAACCCTGGTGCGATTTGCGTACGGTGTGAATGCAAACCGAACCTTTCCCGAACCAAATGCAAAATCCAAGCGCCTTTTTGGATTCAACAGGCTTCCGTTGTTGTCAGAAAATGTGTAAATTATCAACAATGAGCCGTGGGTCAACATGGAGCACAGATAGACACGCTGCCTCCTTGATATTTGGTCAGTGGAAAACATTTATCAGATGCTGGAGAGGACGCACCCGTCGCCGTTAAGGATGCACATTCTTTTTTTTTTAAAGTATATATTTTTGGCTTTTTTTTGCCTTTATTTGATAGCACATAGTGAGATAGACAGGAAAGGGGGAGGCAGAGAGAGGGGGAATGTCAGATTTTTCTAATCTAAATCAAATAATATTATACAACTGCAGAACAGAAGAAAATGCTATAATCAGATAGTTTGCAGAAGTGTCAGCTCTCAAATGTGCATAAGTATGCTCCTGAGTGTGCATAGATTTTGTTCTTAGCTAAGAACAAATCCAGGATAATAAAACATTGATGAATGCCACAATCTTTGTAAAAACTTGTTCGTGAATGAGGCCCAATGTGTATACTGTAATAGTGGCCTGGTCATCGTTATCTCATGTTCCCTGAAGAGCGAAACTTTCTCACATGATACCAGTGTAATATAACACAAGAGAACAGTTTTCAATTCCCACCTGAAAGTCTCAGTTCTCTTTTTTTGCCTGTGATTGTTCTCAGGTTCACTTCTGCAGTGGGCCTGAACTTGAAAATCCTCCAATGCAGCCATATGTTTCAAAATAGCTGTCAGTCAAAAAGGCATCCAGGTTTTAGACAGATCCTCCAATCATCATGCAGAAGCCAAGCGTCCAGGCCCACCCACTGCTCCATTCACTCCATGGGAGAAACAAAATCATGACATTTATCCAATGACGTCTAGTTTTGCTCCAGTAAAAAAATAAATTCTGCAGCCTCATTGAAGTCCATGGACACTGAGCTTTACAATGAGACGTACGTCACGTTAGTCAATCTGCAATAAGGAGCTGATTCTGAACGAACTCCTCTTAGAGTTGAATGCATTCGAACGCAATTTTAGTCAGATAATGAAATGTAAACACAACAGTTCATATTTCACCACAGTTTTTGACAGACGATCAGACAGATTGGTGCAGTGTCAGCAGTGAAGCATATTGTTCCACACTGTTGGGGCAAAGAGGAAGCTGCTGTTACTGCTGACTGAGAGCCTTCTCTTAAAGGGATACTTCACCCAAAATCAATAATTCACCAATTTTCTACTCTCCGTCATGCCAAGGAAGGGTTTGGAGAATTTTCAGAGTTATCAAAACGCTTTTGGAGTTCCAGGGGGGGGTCCAGCTGGCAACGGATTTTCATATAGTGGCATATAATGGCACTATGAAACATCCAGATACCTCCATACCGCTCGTCCGTACTGACCCAAGTGTCCTGAAGCCACCACATGAAAAAGTTGTTTGGAAAAAATGTATTTGATCTTTGCTTTTAGCCTTGTTGTAGTAGCAGCTCCCAGTGGCTGCACAAAATGAGCGAGATTTGCTGTGAGATGTTCTAGAAATAAAAGCCAAGAGCGAGAGAGGATCGGATGGTGGCCCAGGTTTAATGATGAGGAAACTGTCACTGTCAGCAGCTGCTCCAAACAGACATGTCACAAACTTTAATTTGTAGGGACAGACTGGATGTAAACACTAAGCACCATACTGTACTCACCCCCTCATTCATAATGATTATTGAATTATAACGCAACGCCACAAAATCTGTCGGCTGCTGTCTTCCGGTACAAGCCCCCCACCCCCCTTATGGTGCGGCATGAAAATTCCTCTTTGTCCAAAGTGGGAGAAGAAAATGCATGGATGGATGGGTTTAAACTTTTTTTTAAATTATTTTTTGGGGCTATTTCATGCCTTTATTGAGAGATAGGAAATGGGGAGGCAGAGAGAGGAGAAATGACATGCAGGAAAGGGCTGCCTGATGCGGGATTCAAACTGGGGCCGCCTGCAGCAAGGACTGTTAAGATCAGCTTAACCTCCTGCGCCACTAGGCACCCCGTGTTTAAACTTCTTGATGGGGGGGGGAAACATCTGCTTTGTTACAGTAGTATGTTTGCTAAAACCGGGAGAGACAAATTGTTTCTGTTTCAAAATGTCTGGGATCTTTCATTTTAAAATACAAAAAAACAGGAAGTCTAAGGAGTTCCTATGATTTTCCGTCAAACGGTAAGTGGAACAGAATAGGGAAACCACCATACTGAGCAAGTTCAACATCTCATTCTCAAATGGTACACCCTTTTTGTTTTCGCTTGCTTATGTTTTATGAGCTGCAGGATAGGTATTTATTATTTGTGCCTCCTTTGTTTTCTTTATCAGAAAGTTTTTTATGGCTGATAAGTGAACTTTAGATAACAGGGCTTCCTCAGCGGGGAGTCATCCAGCATGTCCTGGCTGTCACAAACACACAACTTTGATGTGATTCTTTACAGTTCTCCTTTGTGTGTGATGAACCGAAAACAGAAAGTTTCATGTTGAACTGTGTTAACAAGAAATAACTACTACAAGCTGTTCAAAAAAAAAAAGCTGTTCAGGTTGCGTGTCATGCACATAGTAATATTCTCAGCTGGATCATTTATCCAAAGTCCAAATGTCTTAAAGTCTAAAAGATAATAATGTCAAACTTGGTTGAATGACCTCAGCTATGAGTACAACTCACTACAGTGGCAAACAATGACTCACCGGGGCCACACCGGAAGTGGAAACGCCGCAAAGCATTGGCATTTTCATTTCGGCGTCCATGTTAGCGATCGTTTCGGCATCTGGTCTATTTTGTGCACGAGCCGCGAGCGATCGCATCAATCTTGGCAGGAAGTCACACAAAGAAACATGAAAGAATCCGGTAAATTTTCAAAATAAAACACCGCGATTGACAAATACATGAGGCCAACGTGTGTACATTTGTAGCCTATTTGTGTTTATTAATCCAAACAGAGCGCGAGAGATGAACACGCAAACACACAACACACAGCTGAGGGGCAGAAGCGCTTGTCGACCGGCACTGCAATGTGCGTCTGATGTAAACAGGAATGCTGTGTTCACACCGAGATTGCGCTGCCCGGCTCATTGTGGCGAGTTTACAAGTCAATACGATCTTCATGGCACGGCGCGTCCGGTGTGTCCCCGGCGTAATGAATTGCTAGTGCTCAATCGAGTCTTAATTAGATAAATGAGAGGAGACTTTCAGTGAGATGATTGGCTGTTTCTATTACTGTTATTTTCTATTCTAAATGCCTGCACTCCTTTAAAGGGGTAGTTCACCCTAGAATGATATTTCGCTCATTATCTACTCACCCTCATGTTGACTAAGGGCTGGAAGAAGTTTCAGATTCCTCCGTGGCTTCTCTGAGTTACAGGGGGTCTCGGCATAGCAGTGCATGTCCATATAACGGTTGCAAAGGGACACCGGAGCTCTTCGTAAAAAAACACACACAAAAAAACATCCAAATACCTCCATGATGCTCGTATGTAATGTCCGTCTTGTGCTGAAGCCCCAAATTGCGTAATTGTCCCGAAAAAAATTAAATAAGTCTATATTTTAAGCTTGTTTGTAGCGGAAGCTTCTCGAAGCTCCTCTTCCTGGTCCGTCCAAATCTCGCGTGATTTGCGCCGGCGTCAGCATGCGTCAGTGCGGTTACTGCGAATCACGCGAGATTTGGACGGACCAGGAAGAGGAGCTTCGAGAAGCTTCCGCTACAAACAAGCTTAAAATATAGACTTATTTAATTTTTTTCGGGACAATTACGCAATTTGGGGCTTCAGCACAAGACGGACATTACATACGAGCATCATGGAGGTATTTGGATGTTTTTTTGTGTGTGTTTTTCTACGAAGAGCTCCGGTGTCCCTTTGCAACCGTTATATGGACATGCACTGCTATGCCGAGACCCCCTGTAACTCAGAGAAGCCACGGAGGAATCTGAAACTTCTTCCAGCCCTTAGTCAACATGAGGGTGAGTAGATAATGAGCGAAATATCATTCTAGGGTGAACTATCCCTTTAAGTTCTGGCCCTGGTACAGTGATAACACATTTACCTATATTTATTTAATAATCGACAACTTCCAGTGGCGCTGCTCAGCGGCGACACGGACACAGTGCCTCTGCTGCATTTGTTTGTTTTTAATGTTTTTAAACGTCTTAACATAGTGAAGACATTACAGGAGACCAGCTCGCTAGTTAGCATTGGCTGAACAGCCAAATCAGCTCTGGTTGCAATCAAGGCAACAATGGGCTGTGCAATATCTGGTCTGTACGAACTGTACTCAGGAATTAATTAAAAAATTGTGATGTTATTTAGATGTACTGTTATGTGGACAATATGGTTATGGACAATAAAGTTTATATTGATTGATTGATTGAATTTCCATAGGCTATAGGTAAACAAAGTAATATGCAATAAATGATCAATTGAAAGTACATTATGATTATACAAACATAAATCAGTTTTGTAATAAGCTCCATGAAACAGCATTACATAAAAATGTTTCCTCATCAACACCAAAGAATAGTTAGAGACATGAGAAGTTATTTGTCAGGCAGAGAGGGATCATAAAAATGTGCATAATGAATTTCATTGTTCTGTTTTACAAATGATCGGTGCAACTTATATTGCCTAACTATTGCCTGCATGGGTTTCACTATCAGCAGCTTTAACAATATATATTTTACTAATATGATGATGTAACAGTCAATGATCACATTTACTCCTTGTTTCAGATGCATTTTGAAATATCTTTTTTTCTAGGGGCACCAGCTAATATCATGCCTAGGGCACCAAACTGGCTAGGGCTGGCTCTGACCCAGCTGTAGGAAAAAATGCCGAAGCGGAATCATTATTATCAGAATGAGCCTCACTGCGCTCAGAGATGACATCATCCAGGTCAGAGGTCAGTAGGTCAACCTACAGACCCCGGATGTTGATAACAGGTCAGCCTGGACTCTGAGGGGAATAGCACTAGCGTACTGTATCTTACCAAAATATTGGTGAAATGAACGAGTTTCGTGGCAGATAATGTGTTAATTAGAGGCTGCATTGCGCTGCCCCGTGTACTCGCATTATATGGATATAGGCCTACATGGCTCTCGGCTGGATCTAATTTCGTCAGAACGACTTGTAATGACACCAAAGTTATCTGGGTGAGTAAATGATTGTATTTTATGCTAGAAATAAGGCCCAGATTGTGGAAAAAAACAGCAATTTTTAACCAAAACCAAATCTGAAAAGACGGTAAAAATTAGAAGAGATTGTGGGACAGGGAGTTCAAAAATGCTGGATATTTTATCTCACATAGAAGCACTTCATTTTGGTTTGGTGAAGCATATGGAGGACCAATCATCGGGGACTGGAAGCTATACCTACATAAACAGTTTTTAAATAGCTTAGGAAAAGACCTCTTATTTTAAGAATGTACATGCAGATATTCATGCACAGCTTTGTTGCTCCTACCGAGAAGAATTGTAGGTGTACAATCCGTGGTGTACATAAACCTCTACTCATGGGTACTCTTGCATACGTTGTGTGAGTTTGATGTTATGATAAAACTATAATTTGAAAGAAATATCATGTTTTTGATATGCCAACAGTTAGTTATACTCTGTATTCATTATGATTTGTTCCAAGGAAAATTTTCTTCATACACTTTTTTTTTTTCATTGTTTTTGCATTGCAGTAGCTACTTATTAAAAAGAGTGGCATACACCTTTAAGAAATAAGTGGGCGTAACTCATAAGTCTGGAGGGTTTATAGACCCCCTAACCCTGAACTCATAGGGAGCGCTACAGTCCGGAAAAAGCTCTGTTGGGACAGGGTCAGGCAGACCACTTCGTCTTTTTTTTAATGAGTTAGGTTTCGTTCTTATCTTTTAGTTTGTATCTTTTGTTTAGGGACTAGGTGTGGAGATAGTTTTGGCTGTGACTCACTCTGAAGATATGCTTCCTTTTTTGCACACATGATTGTGCTGTGGTTCATTTAGGCTACTTGTAACCATAAATGAATTGTTTATTTATTTATTTTTACACCTTGCTCTCTCCGTTTATTTGTGTTATGGAGCCCCAGGACAAACGGGGAATAACAGTAGGCTATTAAATACTTGCTCCTCCACTAGATGTATTAGAACAGTGACTTATTTTACTTTGCTCTTACAGAGTTGTACCCTGGCCACGTGTCACTGATTTCTTCTTTATGACACAGCACTTTGCACTTGATCCTAATAAACTTGATCTGACTGTTTATTGCTGATTAAACTTAGTGGTTCATGACAATGAAAAGAGGTGTATCTACCTCTACCACTGGAGGAGGAGCTGTCAGAGTCAGCCCATAGAGCCTATATAAAGTCACATGTGCCTGAATAAGCCCTTTGGCCAGCCTGCAGTATCTGGTGTATGTGTGAGTTCCTTTTGATGATAGAAAAGTCAAGTGTTGTTCTTGAGGTTGTTCATAATGTTACACTTGTTAATTTGAGATATTATGCTATCTGTCAATTAAGCAGCATACTGTATAATGTAGCTAATTTAGGTACCCCACCATGTGTTTTATTTCCTACAGACCAGCTCCATTAACACACTGGACTAAAGCAGCTGGGTTGGAGTGGATGTCCCCTGCCTCACTGTGTCTAGAAATCAGCACCTTTTACGGTTTTTAACAACACCTGGCTACTCCTTCTCAAAACTTACGCAGTGAATCTCATATTTCCGAGGACATGTGAAGTGCACTCGTGACGAAGGAAGTGCGGGGCGATGTCTCAGATAAGCGATGGTATGTCGTTTTATTCACACACCTTAATTTGTTAAACTACAGGATAAAGAACTGATCTCGGTATGTTTTTATAGCGCAGATGAAAACTCCCGATGCTTCTGTTCATAAAACTGCGCAGCACACTTCTTTCTTTCTTTATTCGTTGGTTAAAATTGCCACGTCTACTCTTACCCCTATCTCCCGAGGGCTACGGTCTGTACAGTATAGTCTGGGGCAGAGCGATAATCGCTCTGGTCTGGGGCATAGACTGTAAAGTCTGGGGCCATCCCTGTTTTGGTAAGCAGCCGGAAGCAGGGCGAGAAAGACAAGCCTTTCCGTCAAAATAAAAGCACCTAGCTAATAAAATGCGGTGAAACTTTTTAATTTAAGGAATATAATTTAAAGAAGAAAGTAGAAAATCCCCGAGCCATTAAGTTAAACATTTTCTTTTATTGTATTTAATTGTATTACAAGTTATTGTCTATTTTATACGTTTTATGTTGGTGAACGTTTTTACTTTGGTGATTTTCGGATACGCTAGAAGACGGAAGAATGCAGACAAAATTCAGAGTAATCAGAATGGTGACGCGAGGCTGATTCAGTTTTTCCGTCTGTTATTAGTCTGTTCTCGACTTCTCTGGTCATCTCAGTTACATAGCAGGAGTCAGTGTGAGGCTGCAGCTGTTCAACTGCTTCTGACAGAAATAATAATGAAGAAAGGTTAAATATATAGCCTATAAACAGTTAAATCTTAGCGAGAGAGAGACGAGACGACACCCCGTTGTTGAACAGTGGCCAGCTTATTGTCTCGGTCTGTTGTAGTTACCCTTGTAATTTTTCAAGGTCAGAGCAACTGTAACGCTGATAAGACAGGTCTGTATATTTTCATTTTCACTCTGGCAGGTCAGTAAAAAAATGTTCTTGGAGAAACATAAGATGCGTTATCTTCCAGCTTATGTTCATGCTAATGTTGTAAAACTTGCTCTCACATAGTTCAACTGGTCTGTCAGAGCAAACTGTAAAACCTGCAGTGCACAAGTTGTTTTCTCCAAATAAAACATTGGCTGAAACTGGTTCAAACCAGTTCCTGTTTATTACCAGAGACAGCTTGGACTTTGTTATGCGGAAGCAGGAAGTAACGGCCCCATGGGTCCTCAACTCGGAAAAAGTATGTAAATGAACGGGAGTCAAGTTTTATTTCGTGATCCCAATGACCTCTACCTGTTTAAAACGTCACGTTTCATGAAGAGAAACCAAGGGGGCAGTTGTCGGTCTGAGAAGTGAAGCTCACTTCCGCGTTCAAAAACCTGCAATCCCCCCGGCTGTCGCTGGGGGCTGGCTCCAGAAGGGAGCAACTCCAATCAAGCCCCATGTTAAAATAGCCGATTTTACAGCTTAAAAAAACATATTTACAGCCTGGTACATTTTATTTTTTTGGTCTCAACCGATAGTTTCTACCCCCGCACACACTCTGAGGGGGGTGAATTTTTTTTTAACTCTACCGTTTTACTATTATTAGGTTTAAAGTTCTGGCCAATTAGGGCGCAGAACCGTTGAGTGACAGGTCCGGAGACCGCTGCTACGAGGCCAGTGGGCGGGCTCTCGGCCGGCCAACGGCCGCACCGCTCCAAATATGGCAAGTAGAATCCAACATGGCGCGGCTCAAACCCCCGTAGTAGCGGCACAAAACAGACTCCCCCAAACCAATGGGTGACGTCACGGGTGCTACGTCCATTCTTTTTACAGTCTATGAGAGAAACCAGCAGTTTATCGTAAAACGGCAACGGAAGAATGTATTTTGTGTGACAACCGCTCTAGGACTACAGATCTGGTGTCCCACAAAAAATACGTCACCAACTGACACGGGAAAGGATCGGGTGTCAGTGCCCGATCCGTACCCGGAAGGACGCTTCTGCGCATGCGCACTCCCCCCTTCTTTTAGTTTACGGCAGACACCGCGGATATGGATGAAAACAGAGACGTTCCATGAGGAAAAACACAAGCACGTCGCAACGAATTCCCCTCTGTTCTATTTCTGATTAAATTAAATGTAATGTAGACCGATCAGTTAATTGTAAAACATTTATTTATTGATGTAAATGTGGTGATTTCTGCACATACAGACAGCAGCAAGTCAGCACTGCTCCTCTGACCAGCTCCTCCTGAAGCTTCACTTTTCATTTACACAAACTAATCAATGAGACCATAAATTAATCTGCTCGCTTTCTCCACCGGCATGACGACGTCTGGGTGACCGGTCAATCACCTCAGCCGGCCGGCTGCTGCCTCTGAGATGAGCCGAGCAGCGAGCTAACGTTAGCTCCCGGTGGCTACTCCCAGCTATGCTCCCAGCTCTGCTCCCAGCTAGCTCTGCACTTCTCCCAAAACCGGAGCAAACTTCCAAACAGACGTCAGTTGGATAAACTGACCACAGATTAGGACTCTAAACTGTGACTTTCTCGCATGAAAAAATATTTAAAATTAATAAAGTGACGTTTTAACAACGCTACGGCGGACTTTTAGCTGCTCTACTGCTAGGCTATCAGTTAGCATAGCTTTGAAGCTAATGCCGTAAAACGGCGCATGCGCAGAAGCGCTGGAACGGATCGTGTTCCGGGTACGGATCGGGCATAGACATATAAAGAGTAGACGCCGCATCGAACGCTGGGCCTATCAGCGCTGACGAGCGGTGGGGCCGCCATCTTGGACCGGTCTACCGCTCCACTCAGTGCATCTGTTTGGTAGGTGCAATTGATAGTTTCACTAGTGTCAGTGCATTTAATCAATAACTTACTGAATATGATCCCGCCTATTACACGGCGTACGAGTGAAATAATTCATTTGAAACATAATTTTGATCAAAATACTACTTTTATCGATTTATAAATGTTATAATTTAGCACATCTCTGCCTGTCTGGTCTCTTCTCCGCTGTGTTGCTGAGCCTCCTCCCATTTGTTTTCAACAAAGCCTTTTATATTCAATAACTGGATCGATGGATTATCACATATAGTTACAATGTGTGTAGTCTTATCTGTCATAAACAAGATATTATAGGTTTATGGGGCGTGTTTGTGTGGCGGACTACAGGCTCTGATCTGATCAGCAGGTTTGGTTTTCAGCCAGGATGTGGAAGGAGCCTCTACTCTCTCTGTAACAGGTTACAAGTCATTTATCTAACATCACTATTAGTCCGAAGCTTTTTACTGAAGGTCAAAATGAAACATAAGGTAAATATCCTGCATAGTTTCTCTGTTCTGTGCTGCGCTGATCAGAGCGGCGTCCCTAGCAACGGTGTGTTACACTTGACGACCATTCATTATACAGAAATAACCATGTATATATGTCTATGGAAATAACAGCCCGTAGAGAGCAGCAATTGATCAGAGAGCAGCATTCCTGTAATGAATAAATATATAGAGATAAAAGCTATATGTTAGAGAAAATAAAAATATATATAAACCAGAGAATCAATTCATATCAGGTCAGAGAGAGAGAGGGAGGAGAGAGAATAAATAAATAAATATTCGATTCACAAAATACAACCAATAGTAATGTTCAATCTTATTAGTGAAAAGTAATCCCCAGAGCCAGCTGTTTTCGATGGTTTTCTGCTGATTAGAACAGAAATAATATGCTGCACAGTGCTCTGCATCCTGTTACTTCTGCTGCTCGACTGAGTAGAACGACCGGTTCAAGATGGCGGCCGCATTTCTCGCGGCGCAGCGTTCGATGCGGGGTCTACTCTTTATATGTCTATGCGGATCGGGCACTGACATCGGGCACTGTCACTACCCGATTTGCAACGCTACCCGATTTGTGACAGCCACGTACGGCAACTCCACTTGGACAAACTTAGTTGAATTGACTTAGGATCACTGCCCTATGTGCGTCGCCAGAGACGGTTTATCTTTTTATTTTTTTTTTTAAATACTTTATTAGTAATGTAAATTGAGGGTTCGTTGTGGTGGTTTGGATCTTGATGCTCAGAAAACAGGAACAGAGGCAGACTTTTAATGTTTACTGTCGTCTTTTCTCGCCGGCCTAATCACCATGACAACCACAAACAATCACAACTACCACAACACTCACTGAATAAACGAGTCTGCCGCGGCTGTCTTATGACGGACCTCTGCGGTTTTTATTTTATTTTATTTTTTAATCATTTTCACAGTACCGTATTTTAAATTCACAGAACTTTAAGCATGTATGCAAATCGGGCAGTGCCCAAATGAAGTTTGTCCAAGTGGAGTTGCCGTAGGCAGCTGTCCAAGATGGCGGCCGGCCTGCGCATGCGCAGACCAGTTTTGTCACAAATCGGGTAGCGTTGCAAATCGGGTAGTGACAGGCACCATGTGGTCGCCATGGTGACGTCACCTACGCAACCTGTAGTCTTTCTGGTTACAGACTCTTCTGAATTTTATTATATAATAGTTTTACAACAAACGGCTGATTTCTCGGCATGAAACGTGATGTTTTAAACAGGTAGAGGACATATTTCTTTCTCATGGCATAATTCAATCAGATCACGAAATAAAACTTTCAGTCCCGTTCATTTACATGGAGACTTTTTCAGAGTTGAGGTCCCATGGGGGCGTTACTTCCTGCTTCCGCTTAGGCTCTCTATAACCCCTCAATTTTGGCTGACGTGCTCTAAGCTGGAAATTCAAAAAAATGCCTTGATTATGGGCGGGGCTCCAGGAGAAGTTAGATTCGACTCACTAAATTCGACTAAATGATGTTGGTTGCAGTAAAGTAAACTTCACTCTATATTGTACTCTTTAGGCCATAGTCTACTATTAAAGTGAACATTGCCTGTCTTATTTGCTTATAATTTCCACACTTTTTCCAGAATGAATTCAGTCTCATTCTATGTGCATTTAAAGGGATACGCCAACATTTTTTTTGTGTCATATCTCACTCCCGAGTCCATGACAAGCAGATAGACACCATCCTTTCGACTGTGCGTGCAGTAACGAGGGAGAGCCCGTATCGCCCGTAATTAGCTTAACTCAAACGCTAGAAGTGTATAGGTAGTGTTAGCCTGCCTCCACCTCATTTCTTCAGTGAGCTTTTGATAATCAATCAGTAGATTGATGAATTATCATGTAAATGTTACGATGTGCGCATTTATGTAGTCCTGTTATAAGAGATTACGGTTACGGTAGTGTTGTACCGATACCGGTAGGGGGCCCGATACGGCACTAAAATGCTGGCATTGGTATCGGCGAGTAGCTACTAACAAGTGACGCACCGATACCATTTACAAAGGCTAGGGAACTTTGAACGCAGCGCCTTGTGTCTTCTCTCGCCCGACACTCACTGCTGTGTGATCACACGTGTTCAGTGCATGCCGAGCCAAGTAGGGATGTAAACAATTAAATTAATTGCAGTTTATCAATCCTTTTCAAGGAGTTTTCTTGTGTGAAATGTAAACAAGCAAAGCCGACATAAAGTAGCGGGATCTCTATTTAAATGTGTGCGCAGCGCACTGAGCAACACTGTTACCTGTTGTATACTATGGGGTGCTGAAAATTTTGTCACATTTAGCATCAAACCGTGATTTTTTTAGCACATTTACAACAATATTTGTGAATTTAAAAATATACTAAATAGTTAAATCTAAATATTAAATGTTGCACCTAAATGTTAAATCTAAATACTAAATCTAAATCTCAATGTTAAATCTAAATCTAAATCTAAATATTCAATCTAAATGTTAAATCTAAATCTAAATCTAAATGTTCAATCTAAATCTAAATCTATTAAATGTTTCGGGTGAAACTAAATATTTAGCTAATATGCAAATTCAAAATGCCGGTAACCAGAAGTACCAAAATAAAAGCTGAAGGAGGCAAGAGTGTGTTTATGGTGTCAAATAACGAATAAAAAACGATCTTATCTGAAGAAATTGACTCTTGGACTAGATTATTGTAATATTTTACGTATGTTTATGAAATAAATTATGATCAAATTGAAAAGAAAACCTTGCTTTTTCACGTACGCACGGTTATTGTTGCCTACAAGCAACAAATCCCAAAAAAAAAAGAAATTCTAAAAAAAATTAAAAAATGTTTAATTCTAAAAAAAATCTTTAGATTATGTTTATGTTAGGGCTGACCCGATTATCATATTTTGATAATCGAAGGGGCGATAGTAGCGGAAATATTGAAAGTAATGGCAAACAAACACTGCATATCTCCAAAATCAGGCAGGTTTCCAGGATGCCAAGTCACCTACTCATTTTACAGTTTTTCTCGATTGCTAAGACACATTTCTCGAAAGCTTCTCTCATTTTCTCTAAACTGTGAACACAAACCCCAATTTTCAAGCTACATTCACAAAACCTCAGACTCTTCTTGCAAAACCAAACTTTCACCTCAAAACAGTTCAATCTGTGCCCAAAACTGAACTATGTTGTCAAATCATGCCCCAAGTCAATCAAAATTAAAAACACTACTGAGCAGCCACTAAACACTACATAGAAAAATAGAAAACACAACGCTCAGCACATGAAGCTGTAGAAATAAATGTTTATCATTCACTGTAGCTAAATGCATGTTGCAAAACAAAAAACCTGTGCATTTACACTGTAGCACTTCTCTCCTTCCCTTTCTTTCACCCTCCTCCCTCCCTCTCCACATCCATTTCATCCCCTTTTCCTTCCTTCTTCTTTTTTCTTCCCAGTTCATCCCTCCCTCCCTCATCCTTTCTTCCTTCACCCTGTCGTCTCTCATCTTCTCCTCTTGCAAAACAAAAAACCTGTCCATTTAGCACTTGTACATAGTACAAAAACAAACAAACAGAAATCTTGTGCATTTAGCACTTGTATACAGTAAGCCTACGTAAAAAATAAAGTACAAAAATATAGAAATGAGAAGTGCACAACTCAGCCACAGCATCATTTCTCTGTACTGGATCAGGCCACAGAGCTTCGTCCTGAACTAGCTTACAGTATATGTGCCCTCACATCATTGGACACAAGTGTTATCAATTTTGAGTTGTTGTGTTCAACCGGTGAAACTTGTGCTTTACTTGTGTTTGACTTTTGCCACCTGTGCTCAGCATTATGCAACATAGGTGCATCATAATGAAAATATGTTGGTAAGATGTGTCTAAACAGGTGAAAAGTGCTGATGGTTTTGTCAAAAGAGTGACTGATTCAATCAGTGGGTTCAGGCAACTGAGAATTTGGTTCAGACAACAGGGTTTAGTGTTTTAGCAATTGAGAAAAACTCTAATGTAGGCCTAACAATTGCCGATGAGAACCGGTGTCAAAAAGGAAGAAAAAAAAAACAATCGATCACGGACTTAAAGATCGATTACCATGGCAACGAACGAAGCTTCGAAGCTTCGATTTTTTTGGGTCAGCCCTAGTTTATGTATGCTATTTTAAGAAATAAAAACACTCCAAACATTTTTTCCTCACTGGCATCATTGAGTGTACCATAGGGTTAAAACAAAACAAAAGCAGATGTGTTAGCAGCAGAGCTGTAACCAGACCACTGTGGCCAGGTGATCTACTGGTCACTGCTGATTTTACATGATCTACTTTCTGTTTCCAGATGTTCTTATCCTGTTTTGGGTTTTTAAACTCACCTCATCCCAGATCTCAGTGACGTTGTGTCTTCAGAGCAAGAAAACAACAAAGGTGCCATTCAAGATGACGTCTTGTAGAAATCCTGTGACGGCTGCTACTTTGTTGGTAAAGCAGTTTATTGCTGATCATCACAGGGAGCTTATTTTTACTGTACAGAATAAATGTCACACTGCTGCTCCTCTGCATCATCTCTGATTGTGGAACCCTTTTTCTTTTCTAACTCTTTGTCTTTTATCACTAATAGCAATATAGAGCCTAAGCGGAAGCAGGAAGTAACATCACCATGGGACCTCAACTTGGAAAAAGTCTCCATGTAAGTGAACGGGAGTCAAAGTTTTATTTTGTGATCCGAATTAATTGTGCCATGAGAAAAAAATATAACCTCTACCTATTTAAAACATTGCGTTTCATGCCAAGAAATCAGCAGTTTATCGTAAAACGGCAACAGAAGAATGTATTTTGTGTGAAGACTGCTCTACGGACTACACATCTGGTGTCCCACTAAAAATACGTCACCAACTGACACGGGAAAGGAAGGACGCCACCTACGCGACTTGTAGTCTTTCTGATTACGGATTCTTCTGAATTTTATTTTACAATAGTTTTACAACAAACTGCTGATTTCTCGGCATGAAATGTAGGGATGGGAATTGATAAGAATTTAGCGATTCCGATTCCATTATCGATATTGCTTATCGATTCGATTCCTTATCGATTCTCTTATCGATTCTCATTGGGTGAGGGAATAAAAGAGAAATGGGTTTGTTTGCATTAATGCAGTGGTTCCCAACCTTTTTTGGCTCATGACCCCATTTTGACATCACAAATATCTGGTGACCCTTAAATCAAGATGCGCAAGCTCAGATATTTGTATATATGCTGCATTTTATTTGATCTCGATTTATATTCAAAATAGTGAAAGTATAAAGAATATAGTTGTTTAAGATTGTCTGTGGTGTTTTTAATCATAATTTTAAAAAGAAAAATAATTAGTATATTTAATTAATTTTTTAAACAATTACTAGACATTTAAGGAGATCCCATTTGAATTCCAGGCGACCCCACATGGGGTCCCGACCCCAAGGTTGACAAACACTGCATTAATGCCTCTAACATTAAAAAAGTAGACAGGACTGACCTGCCTGGACAGGTTAACACTATTAGACCATAGCCGTGCTCACAGGAGGAATTTAACAATGTTTCCATTACATGGTTTTTATGCATCTGTATTCTTCTCATAGTTATTTTTTCATAACGTTCGTTTTTATGCGGAGTGAGCGAGCGAAAGAGAGAGCGCGCGCAAGAGAAAGACACAGAGCGCACCATTTCACGTGGCTACGAGCAAAACCTGAAACGAGGTGGTTGGAAATGAAGAGAGAAAAACACAAAGAATAGACATTTTCAGGAGACGTTGTCCTGTCCTCACGACGTGAGGGAGGGAGGACCGGAGGGTGTCTCACAGGTTTAGTGATGAGGAAACATCACTGTCCGCTGCATCTGTCAGCAGCTCCGCTCCACGCAGACACGCCACTAACTTTATTTTGTGAGAACAAACGGTGACATGTGGATATAAACACACTAAACACACTAAGCACCCAAATGCGCGAGTTTCTGAACCAAACGGAATCGATAGCGGAATCGTTAGCAGACAGGCACACGATTCCAGGAATTGATCCACGTTGGAACCGGTTCCGAAGAGGAACCGGTTTTCGATTCCCATCCCTAATGAAACGTGATGTTTTAAACAGGTAGAGGACATATTTTTTTCTCATGGCACAATTCAATCAGATCACGAAATAAAACTTTGACTCCCGTTCATTCACATGGAGACTTTTTCCAAGTTGAGGTCCCACGGCGACCGTTACTTCCTGCTTCCGCTTAGGCTCTCTATTTTTACTCCACAGGTTCAAGACTCCTCCCTAATGTTCATGTTTTTATATTTCTAATTTTATTGACTCTTGTGTGAAGTAATTAAAAGTTGAATATAGAGAATGCTTATTAAAAGCTATATTTTTTCAAAAATATAAAGTAGGCTATTGCTTTTCCAGAAAAAAATATATTTAGTCTAAATTAACAAATTTAAGAAATTTTGACGGGCTTCTTGTTGGGGTCACTTCTCCCGGTTGTGTGCATTTGTTTTCAACAAAGCCTTTTATAGTCAATCAGTGTATCGATGGATTATCATATATGTTACAAAGTGTGTATTTGTGTAGTCTTATCTGTCATCTGTCTTATCTCCAATTAAAGGCCACTTTCCCACTGTGGTCAGATGCCGATTGTTAGTGTGCTTAAACCAGAAGGTCTGGTTTTAATGTGACACGTGGCCCTTTGAAGAAAGTCACCTCCTCCCAACCTCCTCCAACCTTCTCTCAGTATTACAATAATAATAGCGCAAAGTTCGAAATGTAACATCAGCTGAACTCTGTGAACATCTGTGCTTGTGTTGTTGACAGGAAGTGTTTAAAAAGAGGTTTCACACCCCTGTGTGGGGGTTGTGCACTGTGAGATTCAGCTTGCAGCTACATCGCAGCTCCATATTCTCTCTACACTTTAAACCAGCAGGCCTGGTTTTAATGTGACGTGTGGCCCTTTGCAGAAAGCCACCTCCTCCAATCTTCTCTCACTAATACAATAATAATGGCACAAAATCAGAAATGTAACATCAGCTGAACTATGAACATCTGTGCTTGTGTTGTTGACAGGAAGTGTTTAAAAAGTTGCATGTAGTCACTCACCTCACACAGCCTGCTCTCCCCACCACAGAAACAAACACTTTTTCCTTGTTGTGATGATTTCTTTACAAAAATAAGCGGTCGAGCAGTACAGTGGTAATATCCAAAATATCTCCGAATATCGCCGTCTAGCCATGGTGTAACTCTGGTTTGCCTGCATCAATTTTAGTCGCGTTTTTTGCTCCCCCCAACACTGGTTGACCATCAGGACAACGATTTAGGGGTCAAAAATGACTGGAATTCTCCTTTAAAGGGTAAATGATGATAAGGGGAACTCCCACTTTTATAGCAGAAATATAATGGTGGATTTTGATAAACAATAATAATATGAACTGATTAAGATGAATGCAGATGAACAACACAGTTTCCTTTTGTTGTTCCATGACATCAGTAAGTATCAGTGCAGAGGTTTCTGGGGAACAGCCCCAACAGTCCATGCAACATTTTTGTGAAGGTTCAAAGTGCTTTACTCTAAATACTTGGTTTATAGTGGGCCAAAGTCAAAGGGGTGTTGTCTATAGCAGATTAAACTGTTTTTCCTTTGCATGTAAATCAGAGAAGTGAGATCTGATCACAACAAGGCCTGTGTCAAAGTTCACTGACACAAACTATTTTGTTGTTCTTCACAGATACTTATGATAAGAGTCTTCCGAGGAAATACACTCACATGTCATCCAGCAGAGTATCAGATAGGAAATGAATGTTGTCCAATGTGTCCAGCTGGTAAGATCCAACTTGATGACATAATGTTACTATCATGTCAGTAAAAAACCTGTGAAAAGTGTGCATTTTTTAATTTCCATTTTACAATTTTTACCTTCAAATTTACACTTTCATGCAGTAGAAATGTATTATATGAAATTAAATTGTTGGTTTTCTTCTCAACAGGAAGTAGAGTTAAAACAGACTGCACAGAGTTCAGAAGTACTTCCTGTCTGCCCTGTATTGACGGAACATTTGTGAGTCAACCAACTGGACTTAAACAATGTTTTCCTTGTACAAACTGTAATTCAGGTAATATTTCCTAATTCTTTGTTAAAATTTGTGTCTAAACTTGATTGAAATCATTAAGTAAGAATATTACTGCAGAACCCTCAGTTTGAGACATGAGACAACTGGTAAAGATTGATTTGACAGAGACCTTTGAAGATGCAAAAACTTTGATTCATTTGGAGTAAGATTGATCATATAGACATTGATCATGATAGATAATGATTCGTTACATGGAGAAGCAGTCTTCTGAAATACAGCAAAACCAATCAAAACAGGCTTTTTACA
Source organism: Trachurus japonicus (assembly GCF_045865225.1). Taxonomy (NCBI): domain Eukaryota; kingdom Metazoa; phylum Chordata; class Actinopteri; order Carangiformes; family Carangidae; genus Trachurus; species Trachurus japonicus. The sequence continues at coordinate 7,504,868 of NC_140913.1, read as the reverse complement.
AACCACAAGTCATGAGACATTCCACATGATGACAACTTTTTTTCTGAAAACACGTGGTTTTATTCTGCACAAAAAAACAACAACAAAGTTTTGAATCTTCATATGTAACCTCTGTGTGTTGACAGGTTCTGGTCTGAGAACAAAGAGTTCATGTACAACAACATCAGATACAGTTTGTGAACCACTGGAAGGACACTTCTGTATAGACACTAAAGGGAACAGCTGTCTGGCAGCAAGGAAACACACAACATGTCTTCCGGGACAATACATCAGAGAAAAAGGTTGGTTCTTTTCTTCTAAGAAGTAAAAACCATCTCAAATAGTTTTACAATCTTCCCTCTCAGGCCTCCACAACAATTCAATGAGCCAAGTTTGTGATTCAGTTTGATGATTGGTTCACTGTTTTTCTAGTTACTCGTGGCCAAACTAATGACAGGTAACAGAATGTCTACTACTGTAGCTAAAACTCACCTATAATACACATGATCAGTCAGTGCTGAAATGAGCAGAGCTGATGCTGGCTGGATTTTGTGTAGAGCTATAGATGGGTTTCTTGTGTACAAACAATACTAGGTGCGCGCGCAACCAGGGGGCAAAAGACTGCTCGGAGTGAACTGATATCAATGTAGATGCCGTATTGTTTGTAGGGCTGCAGCCGATATCCGAGTACTTGTACTCGTTCGGCTTCAGCAGTAGCCTATCCTCCCCCCCGGTCGGACGGTCTGATGGGGGGGGCGGATAGCTATTTGAACACATTAGCTAGCATTAGCATGTTACCGTCGCAACGCGACCTGCCCATCTGCTGGTGTGTGTAAGTGCCTGTGTGTGCGAGGAGGAGAGAAAGAGAGAGTCATATCAGACCCATATAAAATTCCCAGAATGTATCTCATAATTTTCATTTATACATATCTTTGGTCAGTATGATATAAAATGAAAAATCTTGACAGCTGGACTTTCAGATACTCCCAGTCCCACATGCTGGAGCTTTACACTGCTGACTTGCCCTGTGATTTTCAGCCTAAATATGAAAGGAGGCTGACAATCGGTTCTGATGAAACAAGTCAGTGGTCCTGAAATGCGTGTTTGCCTTCTATAATACACATTCTACATCTCGCGACTTTTTTCCACACACGGGCAGAGCTCAGTGGGAAACAGTAGGAGAGACACAGGAGGGGGAACTGGGACACGACACCGGAGGGAGAAGCAGGTCCGTGCAACTGTGCGCCACGGACGTGCACAAAAAAACAATCGAGTGGCATCGTTTTTGGGTTGTGAGTGTGCATGACGCGCGTCTACACTGAATGGGTTTGAGTGCGCAAAAGAGGCTTCATCTGAAAGGCCCGCCCCATGCACACCGGTTTAACCAAGGCGGCGGCCAAAATCACCCAGGCAGCTCTCATGCATGGTGCTTTGGGTACCTCGGCGTTTCCTAATCCCAGTGCAGGGACTTTGAGCGTGTCTCCGTGTCCCAGCGCATTGACTTACAGGCGCACACAAACAGAGACCGAGAAATATAATACTGGTAAATTTTTAGAACTCAGTCGCAGGCTGCATTGGAAGGTTCGGCGGGCCGGGTTTGGCCCGCGGGCCGCCAGTTGATAATCACTGCTATACACTGAAGCTTTGGATCTGGTGTAAACTACTGCACGATTCAGGGCACTTTCACACCTAATAGTCCGGACCAAGTCCGGACTTTTTTTTTCCATATAGTCCAGTAACTTTACATATAGTCCAGTAAAGTTTGCTTTCACACTGCTATTATGACATCGGACCAAAGGATCTACCTACGTCATTACCCGCAAGGGCTGCATCTGCTTCTAATTCTCAGTGATTGGCTTGTGGATGACCGTGCGTCTCACGTTTGTTTTGGTCGTAGTCATAATTCTACCAGCGGACCTTGGTCCAGGATAGTCCGGACCGAGACCACCTCCCGAGGCTGGACCTCGGTCTTTAGTCCGGACCGTGGTCCAGGGGAGCTTTTGCTGTCAAAGTCAGAATCTTAATCTTTATTTGCCATTTGTGCATACACACATAGGAGCTTTCACATCTGTCACTTTGGTCTGAACTATCTGGAAAGTCAGAAAGTCCAGACCAAACAGGGTAGGTGTGAAAGCGCCGTCAGTCTGCACATACAACCACAATAACAGCTGGTTTTCAGTCAGTCCACATGTAACTCATAAAACAATGAGTTTCTGTTTTCAACATGTCCTCAGTAAATTAAAAACTGTTGTTAAGCATATCATTAAGTGGTAGGAAAATAAACTGTGAAACTGTCCATGTGTCCAATCTGTAGTCCCACACTCAAATGTTTCATTTTGCTGTACCCACTCCAACAGTCTGCATATCAAAAACTGTATAACATAGTTAGTATTAGTGCTGTAGTTTGATCAACTAATGCATTTTACCAGCTCATCTGTCAAAACAGTGTCACTCATTAAGCATTCAAATAACAAACTTTCTCTCAGGAGAATCATCTCCATCATACAGTTTTGTCTACTTAGTTTGAGCTCACTGAAAACATTTGACAGTAGTGAAAATGAAACGAGGGCTACAGCTGGTGCACTTAATGCGCTTGAATAGGCAAAGAATGGTAAATGATTATAAACTGAACACCCATGACCCAAATTCAAGAAAACAACCAGGAAGACACTCACAGAGAAAAAAACAAACAAACAGAAAATCCAAAAATGTAAAAGAGTGAAACACGGTTCAGGACAGATTCAGGAAGACGACAGTGATGAACTAGCAGGGACTTATGCACACAAGAAAGGGAGGGAGGGTTGGGCACAGATGGGACACATCAGGGTGGAGCAGAAACAGAGAGAAAACTGAAGAAAGTTATGAAATAAAACATGAATGGAAACAAAAGCAAACCCAAAGTGTTGCACATTTGCGGTTAACACAGGCAATAAAAAGTCCAGATACATTTCCAATAGCAGTTACATTTCCTAAAGGTCAAAAGTTTAAAAGTAGGGATTAAAAATAGGGGCAAACTAGCATAAATAACTTAACATGTTGATAATATCAGTGCTGTGTACAGTAAACACTAGTTGGTTTGTTCATGAAGTTGATGAAACTTTGTCCTTTATACTGAATTAAAATTCATCTTGTTCTATATTAAAGAGTGAACAGTCACTTTGGAAACTGAAACAAAAAGATGTTCAATTGAATATTTCAATTTAAGTTTCTTATTCAAATGTCTAAATAATCAGTGTTTTTAATCTGCAGAGTATCTGAAGGTCTGAAGAAGTGTAATGATGTAACAAACACTGTGACCCTGTCATACATTATGAACAAGTTTCAACATGTGTGTTATTTGTGTTTGTACAGGAACAGCCTTCTCAAACACTGAGTGCTCTTTCTGCAGTGAGGGAACATTTTCTAATGGGACATTTACTTCTTGTCGACCACACACACAGTGAGTGACACTTCACTTCACATACTGACACAAGATTTTTGTAGTTGCTGTATATTTTCCTGTAAAATGTCTCTGTTATTCCAGATGTGGATCAGGAAGTCAGCTGGTAAAACCAGGAACAGCTGAAAGTGACACTGAATGTGGAGAAGAGGAGAAAAGTTCAAATATGGCAGTGATTGTGGTCAGCATTTTGGTGCCTATAGTGATAATGGGATCTATAATAGCTGTCTGGAAACTACGTAAGTAACTATGTAAGAGCTGCGTGCAGCCAAAGAAAGTGTTATGGTTTAATAGATGATTCAATCAAACCATGATTGAGATGGTATTCATTGGTTTTGTTTTTAGGCAAAATAAAAAACGGAGATTCTCCAGACGTGATATGACACACTGGTAATGCCAACATAATGCCACCAGTATCAGGTAAGTTGGCCTCATTATCTTCCTTGTGTTCTCTGTCATTGACTTAGCTAATGTCACTCTGAATCTCAACTTCTGAACCATATATTATATGAACATATTTCTCTCCTCGGTATAAATGCTGGAGTATTGTCTATGCAGAGGGCGGAATAACCACTGGACTGGCCATACTGGTGGGCTGATGGTTATAATGTGGTCTGGTCAGCGGGTACCCCCATATAACTGGCTTGTCGGCACAGCCCATTGGTTAACTATCATCACGCTGGATCGCACCGGTACTCCCGTACAGTCACAACTCACTGGAACCCCCAAGATATTGTTTGGCCAGACATGTCCAAGGGGAGGAAAAACAAAGGTGAGACCAACAGTGAAGCCTCTACTATGGCCGCCGACGTAGAGACGGAGCTGGTTACTATGGACGCTGTCAGGAAACACACAGCAGAAGGCACATTACACTGAGATGCTGGACAATCAAATGGACACATTTAATACGTTTGTTTGCATGCTCATGGACTCCACTAATGAGTGTTTGACTCAATGAATAGAAACATTCAGGAGCTAAAAGACAGCATCCACCACACAAAGCAGGAAGTGGATGAGATGAAAGTCGCTGCCCAAACTGAGAGAAGCTTGGGACAGAGGGAACATTGCGTACCTGATATTAGAACGTCTCTGGTTAAAGGTGTACAGATAGACATCTACATGAAAAGGACATTTTTCTTTATTTTGATGATAACCAATTGGATAATGATTTAATTTTTTTTGTACAACTTGTTTTATTTTTAGGAAAATTTCACATTCACAAAAGAAAATGGACTGACAATAAACCAAACTTTGTAGTTTTTTTTTAAAGAGATTTTTCAGTATGGCATCTATCCAATGAGGAGAGAGAACGGCATGCAGGGCTGTGAGTGCAGCCAAGGGACGCCGTGAATGTGGCGACGTAGGGACGAGGACTGTTATGGTGCGTTCAAGGAAACTCGTTTTTTCCGACCTGTGAAGTCGTACCAGTTCGATCTGGTACATAGACTGTACAAAAAGATGTACTGGTACGATTTCACGGGTCGGAAGTTACGAGTGGCCGTTATAGTGACTTTCACCGGTAAAACAGGTCGGAAAAACACGAGTGGGTTGCCTGGAACGCTACAAAGTCGTAAGTTGTGACTTGAAGCTGTAATTTATGATTTCAAAAGCCTGCCTGGAACGCAGCATTAGCGAAAACGACCGGATCACTCACTTCTGCTTTAATAAACAGTGCTGCTGGATCACAGACTCATCTACTCCTAAAGTGTCTCTATGCGCAAGATTCAGATCATACATGTTAGCTCAACTCCGTGAGTAAATAAAACAAACAAGAAAAACGAAAAAATAAAAACATGAACAGAGCATGATGAATATAAAATATGACATTAAAAAGTCATAATTATGAGATAGAAAGTCAATTTAATATTATTGAGATTAATTCAACCGCATTTCCTAAACGGGCTTGTGGCTGCCGGTGACGGCGGACTTCACCGTGGTGCATTGTGGGATTTATACTTGGCCAAATCCCGCTCGGATGCGGTCTTACCTCAAGTGTGGGTAAAGTGCAAATCAAGCGCGCTGCACTTTCGGTCGTTGGAGAAATGGGACACACTTGCGCACTGACACTAAACCCATGAACGCGCACGCCAAGTGCCCAAGTGTGTAAGTGTGATCGAGTGTGCATATTGGGACAGGCCCTCCCAGTGTCTCAGTTCACTGCTCTTCTGCGAGATTTGCACTGACCGGCGGAACAATTTCTCATGTCGGGGCTTCAATACAAGAGAGACATTACACACAAGCTGTATGGAGGTGACACTTGGTGTACACTGATATTTACACCAGGATCCATCAGCAACTTTGATAAATGAGGGCCTTGGTGAGAACAAATTTTCTTCTGTCAGTATAATTTTATGGGTAAACCTGCCTAAAGTGAGATGTTATTTTTTATATTTATAAAACATCCTGTCACTACCCACACGGACCAAGCACCGAACCTGGGGGGACAGAGCCTTCTCCATTGCTGCCCCCTCCCTCTGGAACTCACTCCCCAAACCCATCCGCACCTGCACTCACCTTCTAACTTTCAAGACCATGCTAAAAACACACCTTTTTAAATCAGCTTTTAATACATAATTTCTGTGTGTGTTATATATTGTTTTCTATGTTTTATACTATCTTTGCTGCTTTTAATTGAATGTCTTGTGTTCTTAACTGCATTTATTGTATGTAAAGTGTCTTTGAGCTTTTGGAAAAGCGCTTATAAATAAAATTTATTATTATTATTATTATTTATTTATTTATAAGTATATTTTTGGGGCTTTTTATTGCTTTTAATTGATAGCACAGTCAAGAGAGAGACAGGAAATGGGGAATGACATGTAGGAAAGGGCTGCCTGATGCAGGATTCGAACCGGGGCCGCCTGCAGTGAGGACTGTAGCCTCAACATGGGGCGGCCGCGGCAGCTTTTAAAGTCAAATGTTTTGTTGCACATAGTCAGCAGGGTCGCAAGAAATGTGTGGAGAAAAAAAGACACAAATAATGGTTTAAGACTCAAAGAAAATAAACATGAAGCTACCAGGAAGCCATTATCCTCCGGTGCCACCATATTCCAGAACTGAGTGTCCAGAGAAGTACACGGTTTTCAATGCTCAGAGACATGGCCATGGCAAGGAGGGATGAAACATGACCACCACTGAACAAGACTCATGAGATGAAACATCAAAACTGGGCCAGGAAATACCTGAAGATAGATTTTTCAAACATTTCATGGACAGATGAAATGAGAGTTGATACAGTCGAGTACATGGATGCATGTGATGGATCATTGTCCTGCATAACAATCATGGTGTTGTAGAATCCAACTTTTTCCTGTACCATTGATTGAAGAAAGCATCGTCTAAAAACTGGCAGTAGGTTTGGGAGTTAATTTTAAGTCCATCTTCAAGCAGAGAAGGTCCAACTAGCTCATTTTTAATAATGGCAGCCAATACCAGAACCCCACCTCCACCTTGCTGACTCCGAGTGGAGCTCTGTAGATTAGTAGTAAATTAACTACACTGTTATAATCTGGCATATTTACTATTGTACATTAATATGCACTGTCCCTATTCAAATAAAGGTATTATTATTATTATTATTATTATTATTATTATTATTATTATTATTAGTGATCCATCCATGGCCCATCCATCTGGTCTGTCAAGAGTCATGCTCATTTCATCTGTCCAGAAAATGTTTGAAAAATGTGTCTTCAGATATTTCCTGGCCCAGTTTTGATGTTTCATCTTAAGAGTCTTGTTCAGTGGTGGTTGTGTTTCATCCTTGCTTGCCCTTGCCATGTCTCTGAGCACTGAACACCTTCTACTCCTGGACACTCCAGGTAGGTTGAAGTTCAGGAATATAGTGGCACTGGAGGATAATGGGTTCCTGGCAGCTTCACGTTTAATAAGTCATTATTTGCGTCTTTTTATTTCCACACAAAACATTTGACTTTTCAGTGATCAACCCAATAATTTAACTACTTTTAGGAGTGCTGCGTCCATCTGATGGCATTTTACAATTTTTGACTTTTCAGAGTCTGTTAAATCTCTTTTTTGGCCCATTTTGTCTGAGGTAAGTTGCCTAAAAATTATCCACACCTTAATATATAGTATTGATCACTTTGGCCACACCCTCCCTCAATACACAAATACTGTACACAGTGCACTAATGCACTATTGTGTGCATGTAGTTAGGTACATTATAATTTCTTTAAACAAGCAACTTAAGTGCTGAACTTGTTTACAGTAAATCCATTGTCTCGTAGTTTGTCTTGTTATTTTTCATTTACCACATTTACTTTATTTACTGTCATTTTGTCAGAAGACAACTCTAGTGAGTTTGGTGTCTTTTTAAAATGAAAAAAACATAGAAAGGGGGAAACTTTGCCAGACCACGATGTTGACATTGTTATGATTTAAACAACACAGCAAGTATTCATCTCAACACAGCATGACATCAATTATTAGACTGACAGTAGGTGTGCAAATGCCAATGCAGTCAGTGGCTGAGAGCCCCATAAAGGCCTGGGCCGGCTCTGCTTTCAAGCGCAGGATGAGTCATCAAACATCTGAAATCGTTTTACAGGAAGAGAAAATAAATTGTCTTCTATGTAAAAATACTCAGATACTAACTTTCCTGCATGAATTTAGCAAATATCAACAGATAAATGAACAAAGTTAATATTAAAGCTGGGAAAATCCTTTTTTTTTCATGGGGTCCTTAACTTTTAATTAATGCTCATCAAATTTCTCCAACTCCAACACACAGAAGCAGTTCACAGCACAGTAGGCTAATGGCACAGATATAAAGTGTTAGTTATTTCAACGTTGAATTTTGGTCAGAAATGTCTCCACCCTAACCCACACCGGAAAACAATTTCAACGCAATTGTTCCGGGTTGTAAAACGATGATCACGTAAATGGCAAATGATCAACCTACACCTCTTCAAATTCACACCTACATCTTGAAATCACACATTTGTTCGCCTCTTACCTCATTATGGGTCCGTGTTGCATGCAAACCCACTGCTGAGCATCGTCTGATGCATTGTCGTCATCATCATCACGTGTCGAGGTGTAATTTCCTGACAAGAGTGTTGCACCACCCATGTATACTTCAGTAAAGTTACCTAACTGAGTCATATAAGCAGTCTTTATCCCATTTCTTCTCTGCCCTTGTCAGCTGATTCTCAATATTGCATTGTGTTTTGTTTTTTGGGTGTTTTTTTTTTAACAAATGGTTTTTATTGATATTTCAAGCTGTATACTTAGAATTTTTCTTGTTAAACGCTTTAAAAATTTTTGTTCCATATTGTTTTGTTTTTGAATTAAATCAGACATTTTTTTGTAGACATTATTGGAGAGTTTACAGAACGTCCACAGAGCTCTGTCTGTAAAAACAAGTGGGCCAATCTAACATTTTCTTGCTGGACATGTTCAGCAGTTTTAGTTTCTAGTTGATGAAAGAAGATGAAACTTTCTCACAATTTTTTTTTTTCTAAGTATTTTTGGGGGGCTTTTAGCCTTTAATTGATAGCACAGTTGAGAGAGACAGGAAATGGGGAGACAGGAAATGGGGAGACAGAGAGAGGGGGAATGACATGCAGCAAAGGGCCACCGGGGGATTCGAACCAAGGTCGGCTGCAGCAAGAACTAAAGCCTGATCAACCCAGTGAGCCTTATGGCGCCCTCCACCCTTGACATTTTAACAAGCTTTCAAAGCAAAATACAGTGCAGTGTTAAACAGGTGGTTTACAACCCTGTTGGCTTTTGATGTTTTACAAAAATCAGGGTGTAGTTGAGGTCACAGTTCAGATGTCGGAGTCAACATTGTGATTCCTCTCTGTAAACTTCACATGGACTAATTTCAGCAAATATTCAAATAATCCAATACCTCACTAAAAGAAAACACTAAAAATTGAAAACATATCTCAGATCAGATTTATCTTGTGTCATGTTTATAATATTTTACATAAAGTAACCCACATAGTACTTTTTCTGAATAACAGTGTACTAATTTATTTGTACAAAAACATAATGGGGCAACATGGATCTGGACAGTGAAGGAAGTATTACAGCTATATGTGCACTTTATTTTTTTTATGCCTCTTCTCTCCTCTGCCTCTCCAGGATACATGGTGCCTCTTGCTTGTGCCTTTTCTCCCTGTCTCCCCCTGCTGTTCTGGCTCTGACATCTCTTCCTCCTTCTCCTCCTCCTCCTCCTCCTCCTCCTCCTCCTCCTCCTCCTCTGTCTCAGGGGAAACCACCATAGCCCCACTGGAGCTCTCAGCCTCTGCAGATGAAATGAGGAGGGTAGGATCAACGGATGTGCTCCCCCCCTCAGCACGTTATCTGCAGGGGTTACAGCACCAGGAGACTGTGGTTTCTTCCCTTGTGTCAGTCCTCACTCCAGATAATTGCTAAACTGACACAGCACAACAAATAACAACAGGCACCTAGTCTTTACAACATAACACAACTAAGTTTAAAAGTGTCACTTTTCATGCTACACCACCGTATGCTGCACTACTTAGTTTGTACAAATTTTTACCACAGAACTGAAACTCAAGTTTAGCCTTTATGTTGCTTAAAGGCAAAATTCCCACAATTAACGAAGATTACAAACATTTCTGTGATGCAGAAATAACAATTGAAGAATTAGATAATGCACTTCATCGTCTTCATCTGGACAAATCCCCAGGCTCTGATGGTTTGACAGCCAATTTCTACAAACATTTCTGGGACATAATTAGAGAATTTTTATACAAAGTTTTAGTTGAAGCTCTCAATGAACACAATCTTCCCACAAGTATGAAACAGGGGGTTATAGTTTTAATTCCAAAGCCAGGTAAAAATCCCAAAATCATAGACAATCTGAGACCTATTACATTGTTAAATAATGATTATAAACTATTAGCACATATATACACAAGTCGCCTTTTAAAGAAGGTTTATCTCAAATTATCAGTGAAACTCAGTCAGGTTTCCTAAATGGCAGATCTATCCATAATAACACCCGACTCATTTTAGATATTTTAGATTACAGTGATATGATTGAGGATAAAGGTTTCATTTTATTTCTGGACTTTAAGAAAGTGTTCGACACAGTCGAACATCCTTTCATGATTCACACTCTGAAGGCTTTTGGATTTGGGAACTGTTTCATAGAAGTCATTGAATGTTTTTACAAGGACATCAATAGTTGTGTTTCACTACCTCATGGAACATCACCTCGTTTTAATGTCCAGAAAGGAATCCAGCAAGGATGCCCAGCAAGCCCAGGACTATTCATTTTAGCTGCAGAAATGCTAGCTATAATGATAAAAAACTGTGAAACGTTGAAAAAACTTAATGTACTTGGAACAGAACTTGGAATAAGTCAGTTTGCGGACGACACAACCTTGCTGCTAAAGGATGAACATCAGATTCCTGTTGCCATACAGAACATTGAAGTATTCTCAAGAGCCTCTGGACCATACATGGGCATTTTACGGCCCGCGGGCCAGACCCGGCCTGCATGCCGTCTCAATCCGGCCCGCGAGCCGAACTGCTATTATGACCCGATTGCTTTTATTACGTTGATGATGCGCACTAATCAGCTGTTTGAAACAGTGACAGCCCTGTTAGGACAGGAGCTTGCACATAGCAGACAGAAAGTAACCTCCTCCAGGTAGAAGACAGAGATGAACGGCTGCTCAGTCTCTTTCTCTGTCTGACACCGGAGCTCCGACGGAGGAGGGAGAGCAGCCGCTCTGCTGCAGCTTTTCTCCACAGCGGAGTTTCTGACCACCGCGACCCTGTCAGCGGTAGCCTAGACCGCGGGACCGGGCCGGTGTTTCACAACCCTCCGTCAGCCGAATCATAACTGCTGACGGTTACAAAGCCCCATCACAGCACCTAATTATTATTTCTCAAACACTAAGGTTTAGCAAACTGTGATTAAAAGAGTATTTTATGAGATCGCTGGGTTTTCTGACGTGATCGACCATATGACTGATTGTAGCCACGTGCGTCTGAAGCCTCCATCCACCAATGGCTACGCTTGTAATCAAATCAGTCTTTTTTTTCATGTTGGTGCTGTTAGGCAGCAGCAAATGACTATTGTGTTTCTTCATTAATAAAAGGTTATCTACATACAAATAGAACAGTCTCACTGAATCAGAAGTGAAAAGGATCTGAGTGCTTAATTATAATATTCAGGTGTCTGTGAACATTATTAATTGGTGCAGTAATTTATGGTCAGTAAGTTTTGATAAAACAATCTGCCTTGAGTCCATATTTATATCATATTACAGCATGTTTCTTCAGTGATCTGTGATGGATATAAGTTGAAAATGCTATTACATGGATTGTGGGCTGTCAGCCTATTGTAATGCAATCAATTCCACCAAATATATGTAGTTATATAGGCTAATATATAATTATATATAATTCAGCAATAAATATTTGATGTTTCAATTTGATTTCAAATCGTGTGGCCCTTCACTCACTTTATCGGAGTCAGTGTGGCCCTCTGGAAAAAATAATTGCCCACCCCTGCTCTGGACTATTCCTTAACATCCAAAAATGTGAACTATTGTCTATCCATGAAAATGATCAAAATGTAATTTGTGATATACCTGTTAAAACTGTGGTAAAATATCTTGGTATCTATGTAACAAAAAACCAAAATGAACGAAACTTACTTAACCTGACCAACAAACTAAAGGAATGTAAGCAAAAACTTAACATTTGGTTGCAGAGAGATTTATCTATTTTTGGTAGAACTTATCTCACCAAAATGGAAAGCATCTCTAGAGGTATTCATCCTGCATCCTCTTTAGCACTCTGTTCAGATTTTGTTAAATCCATAAACCAAATTAATTTTAATTTTATAGGGAGGAATCGAACTCACTATATCAAAAAAGCAACGACAGTCCAAGATCTCTCTGAAGGGGGATTAAAAGCAATAGACTTTGAATGTATGAATATAACTCTGAAATTGAACTGGCTGAAACAATATGTAAAATCCCCGATCAGTATATGTAAATTGCTTTACAAGCACAACTTTACACCTCACAGTACTCCACTGTGGAATAATAGATATATTCTTCATAAAGGAAAATCTATATTTTATAGAGACTGGATGGATAAGAATATTTGGTGCATAATGGATCTTTTAGATGCAAATGGAGATTTATTATCTTATGACAACTTTTGTGATAAATATGACTTTAATTGCAATCTCCAAAAATTTAAATCTCTTACCAAAGCAATACCAAAAGCATTTCTTTCCCTAGCCCAAAATATTTATTTGTATTCTCAGTCCCCATCTTGTCTCCCTACGCTTGTCATAAATGATATTAATTTCCTCGACAAAAAGTGCACAAACAAATTCATAAGATCTATTTTAACCCATGATCTATACCCTGCTCAAGCTAATAGAAATAAAATTAGGAATACTTTTGATCAATTTAGCATATCTCAATTAAGAGTGAAATTTTTTAAATACCCAGTTCCACCCAAAACAAAAGAAATACATTATAAAATAATGAATAATTTCTATCCATCTAGTGAATTTTTAAGACTAAGATTTGGATTTGAAAGTAATTTATGTGTTTTCTGTGAAGATGATATTGAAACAACAGAGCACCTCTTTATTACATGCTGTAAAACCCAGCTGTTCTGGAAATTATTTACAGACTGGTTGAAAAGAAAAGAACCAACAATGCCAGACTTAAACTACAATAGTATTACCTATGGTGTTATATTAAAAGACAAACAATTGGATTTAACGATAAATGTCTTACTAATCCTAGCCAAATTCTTTATGCACAAAGCCAAATATCTAAAAACTCCACCCATCTTCACATACTTTTTAAATGAATTCCATCTCCATATTAAGTCCCTAAAATGTATTAAGTCCAAATATGCCAAAGACCTCTATGCAATGTTCAAAAATGATCTGACTAATGTAGCGTAACAATTGTTTTAATCCTGGATGATGTAATGTATGTTTTTGTTTTTATTTATTTCTTTTCTTTTTCTTTTTCTCTTCCCTTCTATATATTTGATATGTGTTTGTTTTGTTTTTTACTCACTTATCTTAATTTTTGTTTATTTAATGTTGTTCTTAATTCTTATCTCTGAAACATGATGTCTGCTCTTGTTAAATTTTGGACAGATATAATATTTGCCTGACTAGTTTGTAAATGCATTTGTTTAAAAAAAAAAAAAACTTTTACGTTTCCATGGTTTTCACTCGTTGTCATAGTTGCGGTAAACGCATGGATCTATTAACCCTGGCTTTTAACACGGATGTCAATTTGTGTGATATCCACTGTTAAAAGCAGGTGTGATGATCCATGCATTTTACAGATTTTCATTGGGGGAAAAAAAAAAAAATCCATGCATTTACCGCAACTACTGAAACCATGGAAACATAAACACAAAATTCCACCGGAAGAGCAAAACCGGCAAAACAGGCTTACGTCAGAGCCAGTCTATTGACGAGCCTTGCCACTCTCCATTAGCCCCATTGTATCGAACTTGGTTGCAGTTCCACCAGAATTCCACTAGGAGTGCTCGCGGGCGAGTGCAGAATGAATGGGGCCCTATGGAGCTAGAAGGCTAAATTTGTCCCTTTCACCTGGTAATAGTCAAAAAATCGCAAATATTGTTGTATTTTCTGCAAGATCAATATGGATAATAGGTTAAAAGTGAAATTGTTGAGACGTTTTGTCCTTTCGATTTCCTACAGGTTGGGCTGTTGTTGGCCATAAAACGCTAGCATTCTGCTAATGAATGCTGATTGGTCAGTGACGGACTTGCGACTATTTACGACCAGAAATCCCACCTGATGACACAATAACTGTAAAACGGGCGAAAAGCTGTTTTATTTCCTTCTGTAACGCTGTTATTATGCACTTTTATTAACTTTTAATATTTTTTTAAGCGAGAAAGTAACTGTTTAGTCCCCCAATATGCGGTCAGTTTATCCAAATGACGGCTGTTTAGAAGTCTGCTCCGATGTTTTCGGAGAAGCTCCACCATGACTGTACGTTCAGACCGAAAGCGTCGAGAGCGTCGCGGTGGCCGGAAGTCATTCATTTTCAATGAGAACCAGCGTCGAGGAGCGTTGAAGAGCGTCAAAGGCGTTGGCGTCGCGTTTTGGCGGCGAGAGCGTCAGGAGAAAGTTGAAATCTCCTGAACTTTATGCTAATGAGCGATGATGCGGAGCAGCGGCAACCAATCAGAGTGTAGATGTCGCGGCCCCTTTAAATGGATGACCAACCACAACCGACGTCAACTTCTTTGACGCGCGTCAAAACGCCAGGGTGTTCAGACCACCAGCGTCGCGGAAAAGCGTCAAGAGCGTCTTTTGACGCTTTTGACGCTTTTGGTCTGAACGACCCATGAGCTCTACCTGTGGAGCAATGACCGGGACATCACAGCGGCAGCAGCCGGTCTGCTGCCGTGCTCGGTCGGCCTACCTCTGTCGTCGATCCCGGCGGAGAAAACGGTAGCTAATTAACTTACCCGTAGGTTTTTAGAGGTTTACCACCGGCTGGTTAAATTATTTTTAGGAGATAAATGTTCGTCTCATTGATGAAATCTAACAATTGTAGCAGTAGCATTAGTTTATTGTTTGAATGAAAAGTGAAGCTTCATGTGTGGACAGAGAGCAGTACTGCCTGGGGGCTCTGTAACCTACGTTCACCACGTTTACATAAATAAATAAATGTTTTACAATGAACCGATGAATGAATCGTCTGCATTAAATTGTTGCCTGGCTAAATTGAACCAGCACAGGACACAAAAATATCTTCTGGGGTCTTTAATTCTGAACAGAAGAATATGGTGTACAAATAAAATAAATGATGCAAGTTTAAAACTCAACTGGCTGATAGTCTTCAGCTATATCTACAGAAACAAAAATCAGCGACACCACACTGTGCCTGGCACACGGGACGCTTACTGTAACTCTGTCTAGTCTGCTATAATCACTGGACAATGTCCGTAAACCTTAAGTAATTATCCTATTACAAAAGAGTACAAAAGTAAACAATGTAGACTAGCACCAAAGAGTACAAAACGTGTCTTAAGGTTCAGTACAAAAGAATAAAAATAATAAATCTACAGACTGCTATCAGAGTGTACAAAAATGTCCTTATAAGCAACAATAGAGTGCAAAGAATTAACTACAGTGGCTCGACCCTATAACACAAAGAGCCCACAAATTCACATTAAACACTCATACATTCACAGGTCAAAACATCACAACGAATGTGCAGTATTGTAATACATAACGCTACTGCCTTGTGCATTTTTTCCGAAGGCCTAACACCAACAGCACTGACGACGGCCTGCTACACGACAACCATTGGGTCTCTCTCGTCGTCCGTTTGCCTGCCAACCACAAACACATACGCCCACATAAACAATAAACATTTCAGCCTGCAAACACGCATTACTCTTAAACATATCCCTTAGATACTTCATGTAAACAGACACATTTATATCATATTTACCCTCATTAACCTCGGAAAACCGTAGTGTGGTCGCACCGCTGCGGGCAAGATGGCGACCTCCGGTATCTTTTTACCTGCTCTACAACCAGTTCACCAAACTGAGAAAGCGCCCTCTGGTGGCGTTAGTAAGCAGTTGCACTACATTTTCCCACCCGGCTACATTCTCCCCTGCTATAAAGGCAACGTCCTCGGTGACTTACTTAACACACTTAACTTTTAACATTTACAGCTTCTCTAAAGAACACAGCACCCATACTGGTTAACAACTGAGACAGTACATCAGGACTCAAAGTAATAGTATTATATGTTGACATAGGAATGTGATGCGGATTTGAATGCAACCCAGCATTTGCTCTCTGGGTCCGGCGAGGCGCTGGAATGGGTGCAGCCACCCCACTGTCCTTTGCAGATCTGCTGCGGGGAACAGGAACAGTCTGTTCAGGCTCCATCACCTGTTCAATGACAGACGGTGCAGCAACAATAGTCTCAACATTGTCCACAGGTTCTGAAACCTCACTGTCCATTTCCTGTCCTTGGTCCGAATTTGAGTACATGGTTTCCTCCAGTACCACATACTCTGGGTCTGGATCTGAGTCCTCTTCTCTCACGTCAATGGGGATTGTTGTTACAGTGGTCGGGACACCACTTTTCCTTGCCCTGGGTGGAGGAACTGGACCGACGCATGGTCTGAGGTTGGCTCTGTGAACCCTTTTAACTGGCCCACCCTCTACTGGCTCCACCGTGTGTGTACTGCCCTGAATCTCCACCACCCTGTAAAAAATAGGGCTCCAGGCATCTTGGATTTTGTTTCTACCCTGAGGCCAGTGCCGCAGGTAGACGAGCTGACCCACATTCACAGGGGGACAGTACACTCTGTCCTTCTCCAGTTCAAGTCTCTCTGCTGCTTTTTGTTCAGCATACTGTCTTGCTCTGCTGTGTGCCTCATTTAAGCGCTCCTGATGGACCACTAACCAGTCATGTTTCTTATCCAGTACTTGTTCCTGACCCAACAAAGCATCTACAGGAAGGTGTGGATGCACCCCAAACATGAGGTAGTATGGTGAGTGACCTGTTGTGGCATGGGGAGTCACATTATATGCATAGACCAGCTCTGGTAAAAACTCAGGCCATCTGCGTTTCTTCTCTGGCGGGAGAGTGCGTAAGAGGTCATGAAGCGTTCGGTTGAAACGCTCACATTGAGCATTACCCTGGGGGTGATGTGGTGTAGTACGCGTCTTCTTAACCCCATATAACTTGCACAGTTCCTGAATGACCTCACTTTCAAAGTTTCTGCCCTGATCCGCATGTAACCTTTCAGGCACACCATACTTCATAAACCATTCCCGCAGGAGGACCTTGGCAGTTGTATCCGCTTTCTGGTCTCGTGTTGGGAATGCCTGTGTGAATTTGGTGAACACGTCTGTAACTACCAACACATTTTCTCGACCATCAGAAGCGGGTTCTAACAAAGTAAAGTCGACTGCCACAACTTCAAGAGGCCTGGTGGCTAGAAAGGGTTTCATAGGAGCACGTATCTTGGGCTGTGGCAACTTGGTAAGTACACATCTCTGACACTGTTTAACCCACTGTTCCACATCTTCATACATCCCCACCCAAAAACACCTCTGTCTTAATAGGTTCTGTGTGCGCTCTATCCCCTGATGCCCCATGTGATCATGCACACTCTGTAGGACAGCCTCTTTTAAACAAGTTGGCAAAATGAGCTGCTTGCATTCAGCGACATGTCCATCATCAATGACCCGGTACAGCAATCCATCAATCTCCCTAACTCTGGGCCACTGTCTGAGTAGAGAGATGACAAGTTTGGACAAACCTCTTCTCTGCTGAGAGGTGGGTTTTTTCTTCTGGTCCCAAAAGTGTTGGAAAGACTTAAGTGTGGGGTCGTTGTCCTGAAACTGCCGTAACTCATCTTTAGAATAACCTGGCAGAGTTGGAGTGTTTCCCTGAGAAACGACATCATCAGCATCTTGCTCGAGCCTGCCTGACCTGACAACACTTGACACCTGCGCTGACTAAGTCGATAGATGGATACGCAACCATCAAACTCCTCGTCTCCATTTGGCTCAGGCTCCCCTGCTAATGGCTGCCTAGAGAGTGTGTCTGCAGCTGTGTTACATCGGCCCGGACGGTACTGGACTTCAAAGTCAAATGGAGCCAGCTGGGCTACCCAGCGCTGCTCAATAGCTCCTAGCTTTGCTGAGTTTAGGTGACACAGAGGGTTGTTGTCTGTTATTATAGTGAACTTGGACCCTAACAAAAACCCCCTAAATTTTTCTGACACAGCCCATTTAAGAGCAAGTAGCTCCAGTTTCATGCTACTGTAGTTTCTGTCGTTTCTCTCTGCACCTCTCAACCTCCTACTGGCGTATGCAATGACACGTTTCTTCCCTTCCTGTAACTGATATAGAACTGCCCCTAGTCCTAAGTTACTGGCATCAGTCTCTACGATAAAGGGAAGGGAGAAGTCTGCGTAACCAAGTAGAGGAGCACTGACAAGCCTCTCCTTCAGCTGTTCAAAAGACTCTTGACATGCCGGTGACCATATACTGTTCAACAGGTTTTTGGACCTAGCAGGGCTGTTTTCTGTGATGCACCTATTCACTACATCATGTAAGGGACCTGCCAGCTGGGAGAACCCCTGCAAAAACCTCCTGTAGTAGCTGCAGAATCCTAAGAATGATCGCAGGGCTTTAACTGTGGTGGGAACTGGCCACTGTTTCACTGCAGCTACTTTGTCTGGATCTGTACCAACGCCCTCAGCTGAGATCTGATGACCAAGAAAACGTACGCTGGACTGGAGGAAGTGACATTTTTCTACTTTGACCTTTAACCCTGTCTCCCTGAGTCTCTGTAACACAGTCTGAAGTCGTCCCAGGTGGTCTTCAAAAGTCGGTGAGTACACTAAAATGTCATCCAAGTACACAAGCATGATCTGAAACACTAAGTCACTCATGGTTGCCTGCATGAGTCTTTGGACCGTCGCTGGTCCATTACAAACACCGAAGGGAAGTCTAATGTACTCAAACAACCCAAAAGGAGTTGTAAAGGCCGTCTTGTGTCTGTCTGTCTCTTGTACCGCCACCTGGTGGTAACCACTAGCAAGGTCAATGGTTGAGAAGAACTTGGCACCATGCAGTGCATCGAAACTAGGGATGGGAATCGAGAACCGGTTCTGACTCAGCGCCGGTTCCAACTAATCAATTTCATCGGAATCGTACGCCGCAAACGTTATCAATTCTCTTAACGATCCTCATTTCACAGCATGCCGGGTTTTTTTTTTCATGCGTCGCGCGACTCGCGCCACCGCCGCGGTACATACGTCATACTCTGCGACGGACAAACAGAGCAGCAACATCAGAGAACTGGCTCTGGCAACATGGAGAGGAGGAAGCGCTCCAAAGTTTGGCTGCACTTCACCAAACGGGACGAAAATGCTGCGACATGCAACCAGTGCAAGGCAGTTATATCGTGCAAAGGTGCAAACACATCAAATATGCAGAAACATTTATCAACGAAGCACGGTATAAAACAGGACTGCCATGTGTTTGACCGTCTGCGGACGGGTGCTGCTGCTGCTGCTGACTCTGAGTGCCACACAAACTCCGGTGACGGTGACGACGGTAACGTAACGTTTACATAAAATATTCCGCATTAGCACGCTGTTTTGCAAATGCAAACAGCATGCGCAGTTTGTAATGATCAGTTTAAATTGTGATCCGTGCTTCATAAAAAAAATATTTTTCGGTTTCATGCATTTTAGATGATAGTTCTCAGTCAGCTGGCTCCGCAACATCGGTGATAGTGACTCCGTTCACGCTTGCTGCTCAGGGATGGAATGAGGAGAAGAAGGAAGAATGTCACCGTGCAGTGACCAAATTTGTGGTTAAAGGCTTACATCCTTTCTCCACTGTAGAGCAACCCCATTTTCGGTAGGTGATCTATAAAGCCTAGACCTAGTATGTAAGTGTATTGCAGCCCATTTAGCTCATACAGCTTATCTACAGTTAACTTTAAAAAAATAACGTCACAGCATGTGTTTTTCTGGTGGCTAATACATCAGAATTATAATTATGTATAAGTGACATGTTGATTCTGTCCTAACCACTGTAGTATTTCATTTACAAATGATTTTAGGGAGATGACGAGGGTCTTAAATCCCAGATATAACCCCCCATCAAGGGAAGCTCTTGCAAACCACCTTGTCCCAGCCTGGTACCAGGTGGAAAGAGAGAACTTGCACTCCCAGCTGAAAGATGTGAAAAAAGCGGCCATCACAGCAGATGGATGGACAAGCCTTGCCCAAGATCATTACATAACAGTCACAGTTCATTTTGTAAAACAGGGAAAGATCATAGGTAAAGTCCTAAGGACGAAGGCAGTGTATGAAGCCCAGACAGGTGTTGTTGTGGCCGAGGAGATTAAGGAAATTCTCCAGGAATTCAGCCTTAGTGACAAGGTTGTGGCAGCAACGGTGGATAATGCCAGTAATATGAACGTGGCAATGAAGCAGCTGCCGTTGATCAAGATTGGATGCTTCGCGCACACCCTAAATCTTGCTGCCCAGAAGATCCACCAGTGCAACGCTGTCACCAATTGGGCAGCAAGGGCACGTACGGTGGTGAAGTGGATGAGGAAGTCCACTATGGCTAAAACAGTCCTCAAAGAAAAACAGCAACTCCTGAGTAAGTGTATACAAATAACATTTAGTGATATGCAACAAATTAAGTCATGATGGCTTATGATTATGTTCATTGTTATGTGTGATATGCTTATGCAGATGTGCATCTGAATTTGTTTTTCAGACTTGCCCCAGCACGCACTGATCATTGACGTTAAAACAAGGTGGAATTCTCTCTATCTCATGATAGAGAGGTTCTCTGAGCAGTTCCCAGCCATTCAGGCTGCAGTGATGGACCCACGAATTAAGAGGCAGTTTGACAAGGAAAAGTAAGGGATACATTCTGTAACTATTAAAATAGGCCTTATTTTAAAACTGTGGATTATAAGACTGCAAGAGGATTTGTGTGTTTATTTTTAATTATTTGCTGTTTTAGACTGATGGAGAAATTTCAGGCAGATGATTTCCAGAAGGCAGAGGAGTTTGTCCATCTGATGCGCATGCTCTACACGTCGACTCTCTGTGTCTCAAGCGAGAAAAGTGCAACCAGTGGGCAGATTCTGCCTATCTTGAAGAAGTTGAAGCAACACTACACCGTTGAGGCAAGGGACTCTGTGTTTACAAGAAACATTAAAGAGAAGATATGGACTGATCTATCTGCCCGTTATCAGGTACTATGACTGATTAAATTTGTAGTTCATGAATGGTGGATATCAGATGCTCGCAAAAGTGTCCCCAGGTTTTTGAACCTGAATGTTTCTTCCTTTCTGAAATTAAGGATGAAGAGATCCAGAACTTCCTTGAGGAGGCAACAGTTATGGACCCTAGGTTTAAGATGAAGATGGAAAATGATGATGCCATCTGGGACCGGCTGAAGACCACAGCAGTAACAGAGGTGCTGCTCACAAGAACAGAAGAGGTATTTGAATCACAGTATGAGGTACAATTCCATTGATGCTCTCTGGTCCCATAACTCAAACAGTATGTTTATACTTAAGGTACCAGTGCCAGAAGACATGCAGAGCCAGAGACAGGCTGAGGAGGATGTGGAGGAAGGCCATGTAAGTGCAGTTTATTATAATGACCATATGATATATTAATAATAATCAATTCAGACCATGCACCTAAAACATGAGTTCATGGTCCTTTTAATTTCAGACTGTACCTGTAAAGCGCCCCAAGACAGCCCTGGAGGAGCTGTTTGGAGATGAGCAAGACATGGAGCAGGTAACACCACAAGAAGAGACCCAGAACATTGGTGAGCAGGTTGACTTTGAAATAAAAATGTACAGAGGCCTTCCTGCTGTTCCCATGTCCTCTGACCCTGTTCTGTGGTGGTGGCAGAAAAGGGACACTTTGCCACTTCTGCATAGTGTAGCACAGATATATTTGTGCGCTCAGGCATCATCTACTCCCTCTGAAAGGGTGTTCAGTACAGCAGGAGATACCATAAGTGCAGAGCGCTCAAGGATCCTCCCAGAAAAAGCTGATATGCTTGTATTTTTGCATAAGAATTGTTGAATTCAGTGTACTACCACTTTGGCAAGCTTAGCTTGCAGTAACTTTTTCTTTTCATACATATGTACCTATGTCCACTGTTTCATTTGCCATTTATATCCCTTTCTGTCCCTCTCTCTGAGTGTTAAACTGTAATTTACTGACATTTGGTTTGTTTGGTAACATGTTCATTTGAAAAAAGGTTATCAAGGCCTAAAGTGTATGTCCACTTACACTGCATTTACAATTTCCTTTTTAAGAAAAGGATTAAGTTGTAATTCTTTTTTTATTTATTGTATCTGTCTAATTTATTTTCTTTCTACTATGTATGTTTGAATTCGAGCAAACATTAAAGTGTTGCTTTTCGAGCTGAAGACTGTGTAGAACTCCTTTTTTGCCACTCAATGAACTACTCAGGCATTGTTAAGAGAATTGATAAGGAATTGTATCGATAGGCAGAATCGACAATGGCATTGATATTGATAAAAACTTATCAATTCCCACCCCTAATCGAAACACTCATCAATACGAGGCAAAGGAAATGCGTCTCGTCTGGTCTTGGAATTTAGTCGCCTATAATCTACACAGAGCCTCAAACTGTTGTCTGCCTTTCTAACAAGTACAATGGGAGACGCATAGGCACTAGTGCTCTCTGTGATGACGCCTTTTTTTAGAAGTTGAGTTATGTGATCTCTAACCTCTTTGTACTGTGTTGGAGGTATACGTCTGTAAGGCTGAGTGACCGGTACATCATCAACTAAGTGTACCTCATGTCGCACCTTATCTGTGTAACCTAGATCCTCATCCTTGAAAGCGAACACATCTGCATACTGAGCCAAAAGTACAGCTAACTTAGCCTGCTCTTCTGGTGATCCGCCCATTTTTAAGCATTGCAACATGAACTGCACTTCCTCATCTGATGCCCCCACCCCTTCCCTGTCCACTGACACTTCTTCATGGTCAGCAGAGATGCAATTAAAGTGCACCTCTGCTGCCTCCCCAGCACACTCAACCGGGCTGAGCACACCAAGTCTGATTCTGGGTGGCAACCACAGATCTTCCTGTGAGAAGTTCACCACTTGGACGGGAAACACATGTTTGCCAGCCTCTACCAGAGTAGGCATGACAACGAGACCATTAGGTAAAGGAGTGCTGGTAGGCTCTAAGAGCATCAATGTCGAATCAGTGGAGAGCTTCTTGAGTCCTTTTGCATACACTGTGGCCACTGAAGCTGCTGGCACATGCACTGTTTCGCTCCCTGCTACCCTGGCTGTAGATGTTTCTTTCAAAACGTCACATGCTTGCGCTCTCTGAAAAGCTTCTCTCCAAGCTGAGTTGAGCTCTCCTCCGAGAGCTGAGTCAAAACTGGCAATAGCTAGTTCCCTGCATCTTTTAATTACATTCATGCCGATGAGCACAGGGGGGGACTCTTTGGGCCTGTGGTGTTCCTCTTTGCTGTTCTGTAACTTTCTTCCCTGCTTGATGTCTACCTGAAACTAGCTCGTTTGACCCTGTCAGCTCTGTCACTGGGTCCCTGACTACCAAAAACCCGCACTCCGGCACAGTTAATCCCAAAACCTGCACATCTAGCTCAATGTAACCTATGTAAGGGATGGGCAGTGAGTTAGCTGCGGTTAACTTGAGCCATTTAGCTGTAGGAATTACATCTTCATTCTCGCCTAGTAAGTGCTGTCGGAAGAATGCCTCAGAGATGGTGCTAACCTGGCTCCCAGTGTCCAACAGGGCCTTAGCCGTAACTCCACCCACCTCTACTTCAACTTCAGGACACACACCTACGGCTCGCTCGAAAAATCTTTCATGGGTGAGGGTCTGGGAGCCTTGAGTCTCGCCTCGGATTGCCCGGCTCTTGGCAACCGAGGAAGCTAGTTTCCCTGAGCAGATGAACCCCGGGAAGTGGACTGACTCTCCTGTGGTCGTGATCTGCACTCCCTAGCAATGTGTCCCACCCCCCTGAATTTCAAACAGATTGGCTTCCCATCCTCTGTGAACTGGAACTTTGGTCTTGGTCTTCCACTTTTGTATGACTTTTCTCTGACCGTGGCTCCTTCCTTCATCACGTTGACTAATTCCACAATAGCCTTGCCTTGTTCAGAAACCACTCTAAGGATATCATCTAGGGTAGCAGAAGACTTCTCTGGCGTACTACCTGTAGCCTGACCTCCCTCACCCACGCTATCGCATAGTATCTTCTTGCTCTTTGCAACTTTAGTGTTAGTGGGTCTGTCTTCTAGAGACCAAGAGATAGCTTCCTGACGCACCTCGAAAAGTGTGGAATGTGGCCTCTCCCTTATCATCTTGCGAAGTTCCCTCCTGAGGGAGGAATCTTTGACGCCCTCTACAAATTGGTCTCTGACTGCCATTTTTACATCAGCTACGGCATCGGGGCTTTGCTTAAGGACAGAACGAAGGATCTGGGACAGGGTGTGTGAGTACTCAAAGAAATCTTCACCCTCCTGCTGGTGACGACTGTAGAAGTTCTGTAACAGTTGGGCTACACTGCGCTTTTCTCTATAAGCCTCCCTGAGGAAATAGAAAATTTCATCAGGGTCCTCTATTTCACCATCTGTGCGTAACCTGATCTCTTCCAGTGCTGAACCTCTGAGGAGCGAGAGAATGAAGTGAACCTGATCATCTTCGCCTAGGCCTCTGGCCTTTACTGCCCGCTGCACTTCATCAATAAACTCATCAATGGAGCGGCCATCAACGGTAGGGTCTCCACTAAAAGGCTGGATGGGGCGTTCGCGGGGTAAATACCAGGCGCCGGGGATTGTTGCCACTATAGTCAATTCTGTGCACTCTAACACTCTGATGCAGCCTACTCAAAAAAACAAAAATCTACTGAAACACCAATTCTGCAGAACCCCACTCCTGGTACCAAAATGTGTAGCCTGGCTAAATTGAACCAGCACAGGACACAAAAATATCTTCTGGGGTCTTTAATTCTGAACAGAAGAATATGGTGGTCAAATAAAATAAATGATGCAAGTTTAAAACTCAACCGGCTGATAGTCTTCAGCTGTATCTACAGTACTAGTAGAAACAAAAATCCCCCGCTGAGGTAATGACGTCATTTAGTGACTTCTCGTGACTTACAGCGACTTTTACAACAGCCAATGGCGACTTTGCTTACTGAGGAGTTGGCAGCACCAGGGTGAATCTGCTTTCAGCCGTCTACTTCCAGGCTGCACAAGCGCCACGCTCAACAACAACCAGTCATATCGCGAGTAGCAACCGGTGATCTGACAGGTTGTTGTTGAGCGTGGCGCTTGTGCAGCCTGGAAGTAGACGGCTGAAGGCAGATTCATGTGGTGGCCCTGAAGTGCAAAACACAACGGCAAATCAGACAACAACGGCAAAAGAGAAAACACAACGGCAAAAGAGAAAACACAACACAAACAGAGAAAACACAACGGCAAAAGAGAAAACACAACACAAAAAGAGAAAACACAACGGCAAAAGAGAAAACACAACACAAACAGAGAAAACACAACACAAAAAGAGAAAACACAACGGCAAATCAGAAAACACAAAAGCAAAAGAGAAAACACAACACAGAAAGAGAAAACACAACGACATTAACCAAACCGGAAAAGGTAGGTACCCTCGGGCTGGTTTAGGCAAAGACGGTTGGTTTAGGCGTGTGAAGGGAGTGGTTAAGGTTAGGGTAAGATGCAGGGATAGGCTTAGCCTTGCAGAGGCAGCCAATCAGAGGGCGGGTCTTGGCGTGGCCATAGTAGGAAAAAAAGTATCGCAAGCGGGACTAGCACAGAGGCCGCTATGTGTTGCCCAAAATGTTTTGCTTTTGTGTTTTCTGATTTGCCGTTGTGTTTTCTGTTTTGTTGTTGTGTTTTCTGATTTGCCGTTGTGTTTTCTCTTTTTGCCGTTGTGTTTTCTCTTTTTGTGTTGTGTTTTCTCTTTTGCCGTTGTGTTTTCTCTTTTTGTGTTGTGTTTTCTCTTTTTGTGTTGTGTTTTCTCTTTTTGTGTTGTGTTTTCTCTTTTGCCGTTGTGTTTTCTCTTTTTGTGTAGTGTTTTCTCTTTTTGTGTTGTGTTTTCTCTTTTGCCGTTGTGTTTTCTCTTTTGCCGTTGTGTTTTCTCTTTTTGTGTAGTGTTTTCTCTTTTTGTGTAGTGTTTTCTCTTTTTGTGTTGTGTTTTCTCTTTTGCCTTTGTGTTTTCTCTTTTTGTGTTGTGTTTTCTGATTTGCCGTTGTGTTTTCTCTTTTTACATACTGTTTATGAAATAAATTATTTTCTCTTTTTGTGTTGTGTTTTCTCTTTTTGTGTTGTGTTTTCTCTTTTGCCGTTGTGTTTTCTCTTTTTGTGTAGTGTTTTCTCTTTTTGTGTTGTGTTTTCTCTTTTGCCGTTGTGTTTTCTCTTTTTGTGTAGTGTTTTCTCTTTTTGTGTAGTGTTTTCTCTTTTGCCGTTGTGTTTTCTCTTTTTGTGTAGTGTTTTCTCTTTTTGTGTAGTGTTTTCTCTTTTTGTGTTGTGTTTTCTCTTTTGCCGTTGTGTTTTCTCTTTTTGTGTTGTGTTTTCTGATTTGCCGTTGTGTTTTCTCTTTTGCCGTTGTGTTTTCTCTTTTTGTGTAGTGTTTTCTCTTTTTGTGTTGTGTTTTCTCTTTTTGTGTTGTGTTTTCTCTTTTGCCGTTGTGTTTTCTCTTTTGCCGTTGTGTTTTCTCTTTTTGTGTAGTGTTTTCTCTTTTTGTGTTGTGTTTTCTCTTTTTGTGTTGTGTTTTCTCTTTTTATGTAGTGTTTTCTCTTTTTGTGTAGTGTTTTCTCTTTTTGTGTTGTGTTTTCTCTTTTGCCGTTGTGTTTTCTCCTTTTGTGTTGTGTTTTCTCTTTTTGTGTTGTGTCTTCTCTTTTTGCGTTGTGTTTTCTCTTTTTGCGTTGTGTTTTCTCTTTTTGTGTTGTGTTTTCTCTTTTGCCGTTGTGTTTTCTCTTTTTGTGTTGTGTTTTCTCTTTTGCCGTTGTGTTTTCTCTTTTTGTGTTGTGTTTTCTCTTTTTGTGTTGTGTTTTCTCTTTTGCCGTTGTGTTTTCTCTTTTTGTGTTGTGTTTTCTCTTTTTCTGTTGTGTTTTCTCTTTTGCCGTTGTGTTTTCTCTTTTTGTGTTGTGTTTTCTCTTTTTGTGTTGTGTTTTCTCTTTTGCCGTTGTTGTCTGATTTGCCGTTGTGTTTTGCACTTCAGGGCCACCGTAGATATTAGTACAGATAGAATAGAATGTACTGTAAAATGCAATTATAATTAACTATTCTTCAAAGAAATATGCTTAGACTCTCTTCTGATACATGCATTTCAATAGGCCATTCCACAATACAACAGGCAACACTCAGTCAAGAAACCCTTTAAAAGATTTTGTTTTATAATGCTTTTAAATTCAAAATGGCATGCATTATAACCAGTTGAAGTTATTTAATATTTTACATACTGTTTATGAAATAAATTATGATCAAATTGAAAAGAAAACCTTGCTTTTTCACTTGCACTGTTATTGTTGCCTACACGCAACAAATCCCAAAAACTTAAAAATAAATAAATAAATAAAAAATAAAAAATGTCTTTAGATTATGTTTATGTACTCTATTTTAAGAAATAAAAACACTCCAAACATTTTTTCCTCATTGGCATCACTGAGTGTACCATAGAGGGTTAAAACAAAACAAAAGCAGATGTAGCAGCAGAGCTTTAACCAGACCACTGTGACCAGGTGATCTACTATCACTGCTGATTCTTTCTACTTCCAGATCTTCTCCTCCAGGTTTTAAAACTCACCTCATCCCAGATCTCAGTGACGTGGTGTCTTCAGAGCAAGAAAACAACAAAGCTGCCATTTAAGATGACGTCTATGAGAAATCATCTGACAGCTGCTACTTTGATGGTAAAGTTGTTTATTAGTAGGGAGGTTAAGCGACTTTTGACTTCAAGTCATGATGCAAAGCTCCCCTTTGGCATGGAAGTACCTTAGGGTCATACAAATAAATCTATCCAAAGACACAAGTGAGATCACACTTTGTATCTGAAATAAACACGTTTTTAAAATGCCTTTTTTAAATTGAGAAAACGCATGTTAAAAGCACATTCCATTTAGAATGTCCATATAAACTACAATGTTTTCAGCTCCTGGATGTTATCTACAGCTTATTTGTAACATGATTGCAATATTTCAGGATTGTTTCTCAGTTTGAATGATGAACAGGGATCTAATGCCTTTCAATCTGTAGGGTGGACTGACATAGGAAGCATAAAGTCCAGTCATGACATTCCATTATGGCTCATTTTAAGTAAGAAATAAAGATACTGTAACATCATGAGATTGATAAGATGAGCATTAACAAGCATTCACAAAAGTAAAAATCAACCAAAATGAAGCTTACCAGTTTCAGCATTACTCTGAGAGAGGATCTTAGCCAGCTATACTGCGCAGGTGAAATAAGTCAGTCCTAATCATATGCTTTATGTGGGAGCTGCGAACCTAAACTTCCCTATATATGTACATAAAAGCTGAACATTGCTTATTAAGGGCGCTCTACACTAAAATTTGTTAGTTTACTTTAGGAGCACAATGAAAAATGTTTTCAGTAGCAGGTTATATAAGCCTTAAATAATGTACAGGGTCCTATGTGACCCATTTTTATATTTGAGAACAGTAAAAACATTTTTCCTTTGACTTTAAGTTGACTTCTAATATGACCCAGAATGGGTCATACATCTAAATTCAACTTTTTTTAAATCAACACACACAAGCAGTAACTAGTTATAGGTAGGCCTATATTTTGACCAACACAATATTTGGCTAATTGGTCTTTCCTGATACTACTGTGATATGAATTACATCTTATTATTTAACTACTTGTAGGCTATATTTGTTGCACTCCATCTGATATTTAACAAATCAGTATCAGTATAGTTTTATTAATGTTTTTACACTAATAAAACTCAATATCCTGTCACACAAGCAGCTGCATGTCGTCATAGAAGCTGTAGATCTCATCCAGGAGCTGAAGGCATCAGGGGCTTTTAACATGCATTTTCTCAATTAAAAAAAGGCATTTTAAAAACGTGTTTATTTCGGATACAAAGTGTGATCTCACTTGTGTCTTTGGATAGATTTATTTGTATGGCCCTAAGGTACTTCCATGCCAAAGGGGACCTTTGCATCATGACTTGAAGTCAAAGGCCTATTTTTTGGGCTTAACCTCCCTATTGCAGATCATCACAGGCGCCTGTGTTCACTGTGTCACTTGTGTATTTTCAAAAAGTGGCCCGCTGGAACTGTTCCAGGATCTCCAACCCTACCTTTAACCATTTAATGGGTATAATTTATTTGTTAGCCCACCCAACCAATTTCACCACCAGCCGCCTGGTACCCATTCAACCTAGTAAATTTGTCTTTGGTACCACAACAAGAAGATAAGAACTTCACCCAAAGGCCAGAGGCCTGAGAATCTCACCCTACTTACTGTGAGGGGACAGTGCTAACCACTGGGCTGTCCAAGGTTTGAAATTGTTTAGGATAACTATTATTTACTGCTTCTGCTAACACTCCTCACACCCTTTTGTAGTTATTAAAAAGTTGAGTGAACAGAACAAAGGAGATCATAGAGACACAGGACCATTTCTTATCCCAAGAGAGAAAAGCCATAAATAGCTGTTTCTACAACTCAGATATAAACTTTTGGGTATTTCAGTCACAGGTGGGCAATTCCAAGTATGTAGCAGTAAGGTTTGAAAGTGCTGCATTGAGGACATGTGACTAAATCCATTGAACACTGTGTACACAGGTATCTACTGCTACAGTTTTAGTCCTTCATTCGTTGTCTGCATACAATGACATGACAGTAATTTTCCTTAAATCCTTGATAATGTCCTTTCAAAATATTAAAACCAGCAGTTGTTTTATTTAGAGTTGTGCACAGTGCTCTGAAAAACTGTCTATCTCCTCACAGATGCTCATGATGAGATTCTTCAGAGGAAGTATGTCCTGTCCTCCAGGAAAGTACCTGATAGGAAGTGTATGCTGTCCTATGTGTCCATCTGGTAAGATGATCCAACTGAACGATAAAATGACATTAGCAGCCCATCTCTGTGTAGCAGAGAAGTTAAACTAACATTACCTTCAGTATTACACATTTTCATATCATATAACCTGACTATTTTTCCCAACAGGAAGTCGTGTTAAAACAGACTGCACAGAGTTCAGAAGTACTTCGTGTCTTCCCTGTTTAGAAGGATCCTACATGAATCATCCAACTGGACTTAAACAATGTTTTTCATGTGCAAGTTGTGAGGAAGGTAAATCTGTTAATAATATTATTGTTAGAGGGAAGTTCCCTAAAGTTGATTAGAAATCAGTCAGTAGGAATATTACTGCAAGTCCCACAGTGTTGGAGATTGCTTTGACAAAGTCACTGTCAAGATGCAGAAACGTTGAATCTTGTGGAGTTAAATGCATATTGGTGATTTTACATGGATAATAAGAACAGTGAAAACAGAGACTATCTTTACTGTCACAAGACATTCCTTGAGGCCAACTGGTTATTTTAGTTGTAGTATTGTATTTTCTTTCTTCTTGCAGATGAGCCATTAAAAAAAGCTGAAACTGCAGTTTCTCTACTTTCCTCAGTCTTTTAATTTATGTTTACAGCAATAACCAAGTAATTGTGTTATCAGTGGGACTTTCAGTAATGACAGAATTAAACTCACCTTGTAGAAATCACTGTACTCCCATCAGTAATTTTCCTTTTCCATCTTCATATCATATGTAACCTCTGTGTGTGTGTGTTGACAGGATTGGGTCTGAAAATAAAAAGTTCATGTTCAGCAACATCAAATACAGTTTGTGAACCACTGGAAGGATTCTACTGCACAGATCCTGATTCTACAAACAGCTGCCTGACAACAGAGAAACATAAAAGTTGTAAACGAGGACAATACATCAGTAAAAGAGGTTGGTCTTGTAGTTTTAAGGTCCCGTATTTGAAATGTATGAGCAGTCCACATTCTGTGATATTTGTGTAGTATTAGTTTTACATCTCCTCTCAGGCCTCTCTGGATCTCTAGTAACAACAGGGTGATGTGCTAAACTGCTGTACTGGTTTGAAACCCTCATATCTTACTTTGTTTTTATGAGAAAAGAGCTGCATCAGAATGTCTAACACTCGTTTACATGTACAGCTAAATCCAGCTATGCTGATAGCTCAATTTGAGTGTCTCGCTGGACTTCTGTCCTTGTCCCAGTTTACACACAGAGAAAAATAGAAATACGGAAATGTACTCAAAAGGGTACAAACCCTTGTCGCTCCAGGCGTACCTTTTTTAGAGACAATTTTGTACCCATTGGTGCCGGTACATTTTTGTACCTTTTCAAAATGTACCAGTTTAAGTACAATTGTACTTGTACAATATATACTTGTACTACTTGTACTTGTACATATATACCCTGGGTATATATGTAACCGGTGTGTGTGTTTGCTCTGCAACCTGCCCTGAGCGAGGATCGATCCTGCACCGGAGGCGACGATGCTAACCGCTTCGCCAAGACCTTCTCCTTACTGGTACCTCGTGACTGGGGCACACCTTCAGACCTCCATTATATATATTTACAAAATAATTACTAGTTGAATGTTTAATTATTATCCCTACTTTCCTACTTAAGCTACTATTTTTTTCTAACACACTGTCTCTGATAATGTACCTTTAGGAGGTAAATACGTGTACCTTAGGAGTACATATATGTACCTTTTGCCATTCTGGAACATTTATGTGCCTTTTCTACCCCCAAAAGGTACACATAGGTACTCCTACAATAATTGGCCCTATAGGCTACAGTAGGACAGAACTGTACCTTTAAGTACAGAAATGTCCCCCTTCTGTACCCCTATTTTTCTCGGTGCATGCAATAGAGAAAATCAAACAACTGACCGTGTCCTCCTCAACATACTGTAGGTGGTGATATGCGTTGTTTCAGCAGGTTAATACGGACCCCTGTCCATTTGATTACTAGTTTCAACATGTGTGTTATTTGTGTTTGTACAGGAACAGCCTCCACAGACACTGAGTGCTCTGACTGCAGTGAGGGAACATTTTCTGATGGGACATTTACATCTTGTCAACCACACACACAGTGAGTGACACATCACTCCACACACAGACACAAGGTTTCTAACAGCTGCAGTAATTTGTAGTTTCTTTATATTTTCCTGTAAAAATGTCTCTCTGTCATTCCAGATGTGGATCAGAAGGTCAGACGATAAAACAAGGAACAGCTGAAAGTGATGCTGAATGTGGAGAAGAGAAGAAGAGCTCAAATGTGCCAGGGATTGTGGGCATCACTATAGCTGTGCTGCTGGTACTAGTGATTGTCCTTGTAGGATTTCTAGTTTGCAGGAAAAAGAAAAATTATCCAACAGGTAAGTCAATGAAAATGTTATAGTTTAATGGATGATTCTGTCAAATGATGATGTTGATTAAGATGTTTTTCATTGGTTTTGTTTTAAGGCACAACAAAAAATGGATATGCACAAAGAGAGGTATGTTTGTTACTGTCTATCAGAAGCTATACTGTATGTATGTATATGTGGACTCTAGTAGATGATAATACTTGGTTTATTCAGTAACTCAGTTATTTGATCTGTTTATTATGATTTTACCAAAAAGAGGAAGACATCTGGTGAATCAGATACACAGATGGATCTAATGCTAAACAATATCTAAACATAATCTTCCTTTTGTTCTCTGTCACTGACTGAGCTGACGTCTCTCTGTGAATCTAAATAACTGAACCAGAGGTTTCTGCTTTAAATGAACATGTTTCTCTCCACAGTAGAAGAGACAACATTGAAACAGAGTACAGTATCTGTTCGTTGCAGAGTAAATGTGCTCCAGGATCAGTTTATAACCTAGTAGGATGCTGACACATTATCTTTGCAAGACATCTTGTGACTGACCAGTGACCATGATCCAGACACACGGACTGGAAACGTCTCAGTGGGTTTTGTATCAGTCTCTCTACCAGCAGCATTTCTGTGATTACTGCCGATGGACGGTCTGACTGTGACGAACACAGGAACAGAGAGTGGATGTCCAGCTGTGATGTAAAACTTCATTGATGTCCTCTGGTGGACAGAGAGCTCATTCCATCACAAACTGGATGTTGTCATATTGAAGGACAAACAGCTGGAACAGAGGGCAGTGTGTGTCCTTTACTGCAGCAGGATCAGAGACAAATGACTAAAATCAGTGAACTAGTTGGGAATATTTTCTCCAGCACCTGTTCTGTTCTGTTTCTTCATTCTTTGATTTAACTTTTGTAGCTTGGCTACATATGAGGAATATTGAGTCAATTTACTAACTGGAGCTCATGAGAGACCAACTGCATGGAGAAGACTGACCTTTTGACTCAGGACTCCTGATGGATCATTATGGAGATGCCGGGCTTGTATAATGGACTGTGGACCAAACTCACAAGACAAAACAGGTGGATCAGTCTGATGTCATTATCAGTGCTGGTGATGGTTCGTGCTTCATCTACAAAGACTTGAGCACCAAGCTGAGCACATTGCTCTTCTCAGTGCTCTGAAATAATCTGAGTTTGGTAGATTGTTCCTGCCACAGACAGTTGATTAGAATGTGGCTCGTTGTTATTGTTCGTTTTTTTACATTTTCAGATCTGTTTCTCCTTGTGCCTCTTGTTTCACTTTACTTGCTCTTGATACATCAACTTTTTATTCTGCTGCCTCTGCAGTTTTTATATTCTTACTCTTATCTGTTATAAAAGCTGTGTTGACTTGATAAACAAACACAAGATTTAAATTCAAATTAAATTTCATATTATTATTATTTATTATATATTATTTCATGTTTCATAAATGAAAATCTGAATCATTGTGCTTTCACCAAAAACAGCAAAAAATTAGTTCACAATAAATGATTAATACATTACAGTTAATCAATAACACAGGTCTGCAGCCAGGTGTTAAATGAAATACATGACCGGTTGTGCAATTGCAATAGCATAAGAGTTACAAACATGTTTCTGATGTGTGAAATGAAAGCGACAGATATACGCTCTCCATCGGTGTGGAGTGGACTGTATGACCATGTGCTGACATAAAATAAAAACACTAAATGAACTGTCTTTAATCGGGAGAAGTGTAGCAAATATTAACATCTTCCCTCAACCTCTGCTTCACAAGGCCACAGGGCTGATGAATCTGGTATTCTTCTTATGAACGCTTTATGACCATGCACTGTTTTCCTGTTCCATCTAAAGAATTCAATACTGTTACTCGTGCTATTCCGAAAGAATTAATTCAACTCATAAAAAATCACTTGAGTTACAGTAATTTTACGAAGGCTTTACCTATAGGCCTACTGATGATAGATTGAATAGAACTAACAGACAAAAAATGTAATAACAAGCATATACGCCAGTGTTTTCAAAGAAAGAATAGAGTTATACCTAGAGGAAGATTTTTTTTGGAGGTCTCATATTGAGGACATAAACTGGAGAAGGGCCTGGCTCCTCCCATATAAATATTGCATTTCAAATAAAGCAAAAGAAGTACATTTCAAAATTTTACATAATATATACCCTGTCAACTCTATTATTGCAAAATTGACAGATGTGAAAGACTCCTGCACTTTTTGTAATAGGAATGTAGAAACTTCTTCTTTCTTCTCTCGCATTTGTTTTTTTGTTGTGATGTGTCAAGGAAGTTTTGGTGTGATCTTGGATCTCATTTTTTTGGTGCTGCTAATTCTGTCCACTCTCTTACCTTTAAAGATATCATTTGTTACTATGTTAATCCAGAAGATCGCGCTCTTGAACACCTGATGAACTTTATCATCATTTACGCAAAATTCTTTATTCACAAACAAAAATTTGCTAATTCTGTACCTAAATTTGCTCCTTTTTTACTTTAACTAAATTCTGTTTAAATCTCTCTATTTGATCAATAACAAAAAAGCAAAACATTACTGGACAATTATGAAAGGTATTTCCCCGAAACCTCTGACTAACCCTTTATTAATGACTTTTTTTTTTCTTTTTTTTTAAATTATTATTATTATTATTTTATTTTATGTATTTTATCGTATTTTTCATCCTTGTTGTACCCATCTCTGACTTATTTTTATTTATTTATTCATCTTACTACTAGTGTTATTATTTCATTATTTTCAAGCTATATTTTATATATTACTGTATTATTGTACTGTCCCTTTGTACTTTTTGATGTGCTGTTACACAGGAACGTATACCTGGTTGGTTTTGTAAAATTTGTTCAATAAAAAAAAAAAAAGGTTCCTGGAGGGATCTGGGCACTGCGAGAAACTTTCACACAGTCATGGAGTGGAGGAGACATTAGTATAGAAGAAATAAAAACTCTTAAAATCATTTGGAGGTTGTCCCTAGCAACAGAACGAGCCACCGCAGCAAAGCCCACCTTAAAAGCTTCATCCACGAGCTGCAGAGTTTCCCATGGTGTCTTGTGGAGGTGGTGGACTTGTGTTGTGTCATAATTGGAAACATGAAGCTCTGAGATGTGTCAGAATGAGGCTGTTTCACCTCTCGGCCCAACGCTGACGAGTGAAGGAAATGGGACATGTAAGACTGCAGCACACAGCTCCACTCTACACCTCCATCCTCAACTCTCAACCACTCCCACCAGTCTGAAGAGCAGCCACACATCAACCTACTGAACACTTAATATGAAACAAAACCATCATCATCATCCATGCGGCACATGAAGACCCGCCTCTTTAACCTGGCCTTTAACTAATATCTCACTACTGATGTTGTATTGTCTTTTACTGATGTCTAACTGTCATTCTTACTTTTCTGATTTTACATCTACCATTTTTTATTGTAATATTTTACAGTTCAGTTAATATCTCCAGTGTTTCCTCAGTGGGAGCCCTCTGCACGGGGCTGCGATTGGCCCTGGCTACACTGGCAGCAGATTCCTCCATGTTCAGCCATAGGTTTGTCCTACTGTGTGTATGTGTGTGCATGTGCATGGTAGTGTGCATACAGCAATACAGCGTTGTTTTTAACAACATAAAGCTCTTTGTGCTGCAAACCTGTATGAAAATGTTTTATTAGGGCCACAGGCCATCGCACCGGGCACTACTGTTATTGTGTGGATTTTTTCCTAGTTTTTATTTTTCATCTTCCGGACGCTTTTTCGATTCGCTACTTTGCAGGACAAATTATATATCAAAACGTGCGTCTTGATCGGGATCGGTATGCTATTACTTTCAGAGCGCATGACATCATCGGTTAGAGTGGGAGAGAGCCCAGAAAAACTCCAGATTTTTTCTCTTTCCACACTCGGCCCGGCCACAATTTACACTCTACACACATGATTTTTTCAGAATTTGTAAGACAAACTTGTTATCTCTCATATCATGTGCTCAAAATATCAGAGAGACTTACAGAATTTACAGAATAAGCATCTGAGTGCGGCCACCAGGCAGGGGCGGATTGGCCATAGGGAGTACCGGGAGTTTTCCCGGTGGGCCGGTCACTAATGAGCCGATAGGCGGCCGTTTTTAATTTATTTATTTAACTTTTTTTTCCGCCATGCCTCGCCTTGCCTATTGTAACTCTCCCGGCTCAGGGAGAGAGACATGCATCGGCTCGGCCCACAGTGCTCAGCTGCAGACACAGCAGAGAGGTGACGATTGGCCTAGTGGCTTGTCTACCTGGCCCAATGGCCCTATGAGAGGCTACAGAGGCCCAGGAGTCCCACCCACGCATGTTCTAGACCCCCCCTCGTCCAATCACGGAGTCATGATGAGAGAGAGCGAGAGAGAAAAAAAAACACACCAGCGCACGGAAACGGAAAAGAAAAGTAAACAAACGCAAAGGCGGCGCGGAAAAATGGAGGAAAGTAACAGAAAAAGAAAAGCTCTAGCAGCACAGACTGCTGAAAGTACAACAATTAAGCAGATGTTTGCTTCAGGGGCCGCCTGGCCTGGCCAGGGCTAGAAGCACCGATGCTGCAGCTTCAGCAGCAGGTCCTTCACGTGAGTCTGAAGAGAGTGAAGCTTCCATTACCAGTGCCCTTATGGTGCAGGAGGAGGCTGAACAAATAAGTGTTGAGGAAGACTCTCCACCATGTGAAGGAAGTAGTGATACCGTGTTAAGCAGGTATGTGCTTTCCATAATGGTGTGGATAAACATTCATTAAAATACTGTAAATGGTCCAGAACGGTTGCTATGAACTTTACTTGACATAATAAATAGCTATAGCTAATAACTCTGATGGTGTGGTGTGTTACAGCTAAATCTAGTTATCTAAAGTATTGGAAAACAATAAATTCATACTATCCTCATTAATTGATCAGTTGCTTTTATTAAAGTGCCCTCACTCAAATTTGGTCATGAATGTAGGAGCCATTCTGGGCTTTTATTTTGGTATGTATTTTTGTGTCTTATTTTGTAACTTCCGCCCACACAGGAAGTGAGGTGGGGCATACGGTCACGGTGGCTTATTTAAACTGAGCTAAACGATCGGCAGGTGTTGCTGATTGGAAGCAAACAATTCTTTGACCGTGACATGCTGTGCTGTGACATGAAGACCTGTTCCACTGGTTTGTACGAATAAATCCCTTTTTTTTTATGGTAAACTTTGTTGTGGCAATTGGTTTACTAGCACCATGCACGCGTCAACTATAAGCTAACTACATCAGCAACAGTGAGTGACTCTCTTTTATGGCAAGAGGAAAAGAAGTCACTACAATGAAGGACATTGAGCTAACAACTTAACAAATATGTAGGCTACCCAGATAGCACACGTACGTCTGGCCGACGTCGGCCTGAGGTTGGACGTCGGCCCTATAATTTATAACATCTGTCAAGCATCGGCCCATGGGCGAATATCTTCAAATTTGATACTCATTTGTGCCAGCTCATCAAACGTCTCTGGTGCGTCGGCTTTAAGTCGGCCGCAGACCTGCCCACAGACGGCGGGACCTCCTGTCAGTTTGGTCCAGAGACGTCGACGGAGTGCGTTTCAGGTAAGTTACTTGGGATATATTGCCAAAAAAAAGAGAAAAGTTAGGCCTATTTCGTTTATTTTGTAAAAGTTAAAGGTTTCCGGTGAGTGGCGAGGTACAACGCGGTCGAAATAATAGGCTACCAGCACAGGTGCCAGCTTATTTATAACTGTATTTGGCGTTAACGTTAGTTTAACTTAACGTTAGTTATCCTAACATAACGGTTACAGCCGACACCAATAAAATGTTAAGTCCTATTTTTTTCCCTCTATTGGACGTTATCTGGCTGGAAAAAGGTAGAAGTGACGGGACCGGTAAGCCGTTGTCAAAGCAAAAAAAAAAAAAAAAAATGCTCCAGAACTAGAGGGGGGGCTGGCCGGCCTGCTGCCCGGGCACAAGGCGCTGGTGTGCGGATGAGTGAAGGAGGGAGACTCGGTCTCTGGAGCTCACCATGGTTACATAGATAGCAGACGCTTTTTAGGCTACATTTTTGTCCTCGCGCTTATGACAGCTGACTTGAGAATGATATTAGGCTACTCTGGTTAACTGTTGAGACAATTGAAATTGGTAAAAACAAATGTGTATGCTTATCAAAATTACAGAAAGAAGTGGCAGGCAGGGAGTGAAGTTTTACACGATGGCAGAGGGAAAGGGCTTGAGAGTGTGATTGTTGCTGAGATTTAATCAGGTTGATTTGTCAGTGATTTATGACAAGACCGGACACTGCACAGAGCAGCAACCACGAAGACTTGTCATCTCACTGGTCATTAAATAAGACACATTGTTTACTCCAGCACTCCTTAATTCTTTACCAATTCTTTCCTTTTTACTTCGCAGAGCAGTGAGCGAGTGAGCAAGCACCTGATAAACAGCGGTTGCGCACCAGATGATTGACCGGGGCAAAAACTGAAACGAGAGGCATACAGAGAGGAAAACACAGCATATCGGCTACAATATAAGGTAGGTAGCCTATGTCCAAAAGGCTTTGTCCTGTCGTCACGACGTGAGTGAGGGAGGATGGTGGTTCAAGTTTAGTGATGAGGAAACTGTCACTAGGTGCGTTTCCATTACCCCTTGAAATGCGCAAAACCTAAATATCGAAATTAAAAACTGGTAATGGAAACACCTACATTTCTAAAAAACTCTCAAATATCGCAAAAAAGTTTTTAGTTTTTGAGACGTATCGATACAAACTTGTATCGCAAAAGTGTAATGGAAACACTTTTTCTACACATCACCGGCGTCAGCGGAGTTGTGTGTGTCCACGCTGTGTTGGTTTATGTAACTTGAGGGGACAAATGAACCACATGTTTATTGTCATGCATTGCTGACCTGGGCATCGTTTCTCAATAAATTAGAAAAACCTTTCCTATCATTCTCCTTTTCCGTGCATGGTTGAAGGAGACTGGCTCGCATCCACGTTCCCACTCCCTCCTGCGCCGACATGTCACCTTAAGTCACATAAACCAGTACGGGTGTGTGGACACAACCACCTTGATGTGGTCACACGGGCTTTGCCTTTCAGTAATCAAGCGCTGTTTTTGTCTTTGTTAAAAACAGTAACAGCAACAGCTGTAGGCAGCTGAGATGGCGTAGCCACGAGTGTGCCAGTGCCACCCACAGAGGAAGCTGGCATACCCAAAAATGTGATGCATTTTTTGTTTTTGTTATAGTCTATAGCTTCTAACATGTTATCGATCAGTCAATACATTTGTAAAAATCGCCGTCAGGTGATGCGTTGCGACACCTGCACCGGCTCGCGGAGAAACTGGACTAATGGAATGATTAACGAGTTAAAGGCCAAACCACGCCGTCTTGCCCTTTAAATTGAGAGCTGCGCAGTGCGCACAGGAAAGCAGCGATATCGTTGTCCTCTGCTGCTTTGCGATATAAAACCATCAGGCCAAGCTGTTACATAATCATATGTGATGAATGATGAGCCCAGTAGTTGTGTTCAGATGGTTAAATAGCTTTGTTGATCATGCGATCAAAGTAATTTAAGCGCCGTTACGCACGCCGCATCTCTCTCGTCCAGTGCGCTCCTCTCCTCTCCTCTCCTCTCCTCTCCTCTCCAGTACCTGGCTGCTCAGCTCTGGGACCGGGGCTGAGAGACGTCACCGCTTTCATTCCGTAGTGATCCCTCTGGTCAGCGCGTTTAGATCCGAGTGTGGCCTGAGTGTCCCACACCTGAGCTCTGTGCCATAGCGCGCAGCTCCAGCTCAATGAATGACAGCAGGTCTCCCAGTTACCTGCAGCTGCTGCTCAACACTGATCAGAGCAGCTCACCCTTTGCTGAGGTTTTCTTATGCTGCAGCTC
This sequence comes from Trachurus japonicus, assembly GCF_045865225.1. Lineage (NCBI taxonomy): Eukaryota > Metazoa > Chordata > Actinopteri > Carangiformes > Carangidae > Trachurus > Trachurus japonicus. The sequence goes on along the minus strand of NC_140913.1, from coordinate 7,464,495 downwards.
CACAATATGTTTATTTGTCCCTCTCTCTATTAATGCGTCGGATCAAATTTTTATTCTGCGTTTGTATCCATCCAGCTCTCTGTCCACACTCTCCATGGCGGAAACGGTTACGCGCAAAACCCTCATTTAAATACTGCGGTTTGCGCTGTTGTCATTTAGCATATTACTCATAGTAGATCATTGTGCTTGCCTAATCAGACACGCAAAAGTGTGTTTTTTGAATGACTTTGTTATTGATTTATTTGAGCACGTCATATCCATAAAACCTGTCCCTCTTCAGTCATTTCTAATCTTAACACACACACACTTTGTACGTGTAGACACTCCGTGACTCTGCTGTTCTGGCCCTGACATCTCTTCCTCATCTTTCTCCTCTTTTTCTTCCTCACCGCAGTTCTCAGCCTCTGCAGATGAAATGAGGAGGGGGGGCCTAATGCCATTTGATTCGTCAGGGCCAGCGGAGCCTTCGAGGAGTGAGATGCTGATGAAGAGGACTCACAAGTTATAATCTATTGATGACGGTTTTATTGATTGAATTTATGCTGTTTTGTAGCCTAACCTGAGTGAAGCATGAATAAAGTTTTTTTTAAACTTGACTTTTGCCTCTTAATTGTACATGCAGCACACAGGGATTATAATGTATTTATTTATTACGTAGGATTGTAGAATATTGTAGGCTACCTAGTTCAAAAGGCCCGACCTAAATGAATAAAGGTCGTATGAATTATTTATAGGCTAAATATATGGAGCGCCTGGCGCTCCCGCTCCTGCTTTTATTGATCGCCGAGACGTCGGCCGGTGGTCGAGCTCGATCAAAGGCCGACGTCTCGGCGATATCTTGCCAATTAGCAAACGCTCTCCATGCGACGTCTTGGCGACGGAACTTGATGCGTCGGGAATACGTCGGCACGACGTATGTGTGCTATCTGGGTATGCTTTCCATATTTTTTTCAGTCAGTGTTTATGGTTTATTGTCCTTTCAACAGTTTAACATTATACAGTTAAAATTAATAAAACACTGATTAACTACTGTTACAGTAAAACATCATTCTGCATACAGTATTTCTTGTCATGCTTCATTGTCTATACATTATGTTGAGCTGTACTGTCTTTCTAAGATAAAATTAGTGTTTGTCCATTTTTCAGATCATTGTACTATTGTTTTCCATACTTTAGCCAACTAGCCAGAGTTCTGATTGCATGCAGACTCATTATGTGCATGTAATCTTGTCCAAACTTAACTTATTCCACACTATTCCTCTACTTTGTTGTATATTGTATATCGTTTAGTAGTGGTGTTATTAAGAGCTTGTGTGTTTGTACATCAACGGTGCTAGTTGGCAAAATATCCGCGCGCAGATAGTGGGCCGGTCTGGACCAAAAAGTCCAGGCCCAAATTTTTGTCCCAGTCCACCCCTGCCACCAGGGCTGGACTGGCCATCCCGCCCCTCCCCTCCCTCTTGATCATTTGTCTGTGCCGGGGATCACCATAGCCCCCCAACCCCCCAGCAGCCACAGGTGTTGCTGCGCCGGGAGACGAGCGAGGAGGACCCGATGATGATGAGCGAGTGGAGGCAAGTAACATTAGCCTGGGGCTGGCTTGGCTACACTTTTGAGACATGTCCAAAACAAAGCAAAAAACGTTTTTACATTGAATGTGATAACTGCATACTGGTGAATGCAGCTGCCGCTAATGCTAACGTAGCTCCACCACAGGGATTGAAGCAGTTATTTTTCTAACATGTGACAACATATTAGCCCATTAGTTGAAGGGCTGTGAGTCATCCATCATATCTGAGACCTTCATCTTGACTTTGTGAGTTTATGCAACTTGTTTTGTCTCAGATTTTAAAAAAGAAAGAAAAAAAGGTTTGATTATGATTACTGGTATATCCTTGTTGAAGCATTAGAGATGATGATTTTAAATTCAAACATCTGCATATCTTTTAAGTTCAATTATCAGGAATGCAGGTAGGCCTTAAGGCGGGCTTACACTGCACGATTTTGCCACGATTTTCTCGTCCCAGACGAGTCGCAGCCTAATTTGCATAATCTTAGAGGGATCGCGGGGTCGTGAGCATAATCGGGACGTATGGTTAGTGAGGCTCTGCGTCACGTCCCGACGTCCTAAAGACGAGTCGCCGACCTCCCGATTATTTTCTGACATGCCAGAAAATTTCTCGTCGTGACGGACAATGTATGGGGTCCTACGTCACGATTCTGCACATACGACAAGTTTTTGCCCCAAATCTCCACACAAAAACACAAACACAGCTCAAATGACTACCAGAGGTCGAGGTCAAGCTCCCGCTGCGCGCACGCAGTGGTCCGAGGAGAAGGAGGAGAGGTTGGTGGAGCTGTGGAGGGAGCACGAATGTCTTTTTGACGTCTCCGCTGCTTCCTACCACGACAGAAACGTGAGGGACAATAGTTGGAGAGCCATCGCCTCAGCTCTGGGTCTACCTGGTAGGATATGATTAGCTAGTGTTTTTCACTGTGATAATAATATAAGCAGTGGTGGACAATAAATTTACTTGAGTACTGTACTTAAGTACATATCCAGAGGATTTGTACTTTATTATAGGCTATTTCTTTGGTAGCCTACTTATTACTCTTGAATATATTTCCAAGACAAATATTTTTACTTAGTTAATTTCTAGGAAGGCTTCCTAATTCCTAATTTCTAGGAAGGCTTCCTAGAAATTAACTAAGTAAAAATATTTGTTACTTTCAGGTCTGCTCTTTTTTTTTTCTAAAATCCTATTGGACACAAGCTGTGTTTGTCAAAGAAGGAAACCCTGACCCCTAAAAGCAGCACATCAGTGCAGCTGCTTTCAAAGAGTTCATTCTCACTAACAAGAGTTAAAAGCTCCTTAAATTCATTTAGAAAAAATTAGAGTCATTCATTGATGTGAACAATAAGACATTTACTCAGACTAAGCATGTACTTTTGGATACTTAAGTACCTTTAAAAGCAAGTACTTTTTTACTCTTACTGGAGTAACATGTCGACTGAGCTACTTTTACTTGTAACAGAGTACATTTTGACCAGTAGTATTTGTACTCTTACTCAAGTACTGGGGTTGAGTACTCTGTCCATCTCTGAATATAAGTTTGCAATAGAGTTGCCCAATAGGTCCGTTCATGTTTGTTGCTATTATTGTAATTGCAGTCAGTGAAATCGAGAGGAGGACAGCTTCTCTGCGCACCCAGTTTGGGAAGCTTCTGAGGCCAAAGCCAAGCGGGAGCGCTCAAAAGGCCCTGACACCGAGGCAAACCTGGATCCTTAGGCATCTAGAATTTTTAAGACCATATGTCATTCACCGGCAGAGTCAATCCAGTGTAAGTAAACAGCCACACATGCATATCCCTGTTCCCACTTTAATGTTGTGTCATCATCACTGGTTTGTGTATAACAGTACAAAAAGTTAGGCTACGGTATATCATAATCAGAATAAACTTTTATGTCCCAGAGGTGAAAACTGTCATTTCACATCTGTGCTATATGAGCTTGTATCGGTTGCTCTTATACTTGCCAGCTCTTTAGCAATAACTGTTAAAATAACTACAATAATAACTTCATATAACTCATACATAATGTTGTCATAATGACACAAAGTCTTTCCAAATTTGCCATAGATGTAAGATTAGTCTACAGTACTATTTAAATACAATACTTCTCATTATAAATCTCAGCCTGTAGAATAGACTGACTTTTACCCTTCTCTAGTTGGATCTTGAAGAGGATGAATCCTCAGTGGAGGACAGTCAGGCAGAGGAGAGGCAGGAGGACCCAGAGGCCCAACTGGAGGTTGTGGATAACCAACTGGAGGAGCAAGGTATTGCTCCAGACCATGCACCCCACCAGACACTGTACCTTTTGAGTTTAGCATCATGGGCTATAGTACTTTTAAAATATCTCTACACCTATACTTGCACTTCTATAGTGACAAAGTTCATTATTTTTTCCCTCCAGTGGATGTAGATGACAGTGATGAAACGCCAGCCCCAGCACATCAGCGCCGGAAGGAGAAAAGGAGGAGAGCTGCAGCTGCTGATGGAGTTGAGCTCCAGAAACTAGAAATACTTAAAAAAAATGTCTTCTTCTTGCAAACCCCCAGATGACGAGGAAACATTTGGTAAACAAGTTTCAAGCGAGTTGAGGCAGATTAAAGATAGGGCGATAAAGATGGGGGCAAAAAGGAGCATCATGTCCTTGTTATATGATGCCCAGGAGGCAGACCAGAGAGGCTTCATGCCACAGTATGCCGCAGGAGGCCCATCCACTTCAAGACAGAGAGATCAATCACCCATGTTTTCTGCTCCTCCATTACATGTGCCACACTCATCTTACCTCCTACCACCTCCTCCTCAAGGTTATGCCCCCGCATTGCCCCCTCATGCTTATGCCTCCACACTTAGACCAACACAAAGCCATCCTTTGCAGGGTTATAGCCCCTCAGCCTCCCACACACAAAGCCAGCCTCAGGGTTATAGCCCCTCAGCCTCCCACACACAAAGCCAGCCTCAGGGTTATAGCCCCTCAGCCTCCCACACACAAAGCCAGCCTCAGGGTTGTAGCCCCTCAGCCTCCCTCACACAAAGCCAGTCTCAAGGTTATGGCCCCTCAGCGTCAACCCACACTGATACCCAGGGCTTCATGGCATTGCTAGAAGAAGATGATGACTAAAATCAGCAATACAGCATGTAAAGCAACGCTTTACATTAACTACATGCACACAATGCATCCATAACACATCCATGACTTAACCGTAACTCATTCATAACCTATACACAGAACTCAGGACACAATCATAACATGCATTGGATACGACGTTATCCTGCACTACACAATGGATATGTTATGAATGTGTCATGAGTCCCATGTACAGGTTATGAATGAGTGATGGAGTAATGGAAACCACATAAGGCATTTATGTATGCATTATGTGTGTGTAGTTAATGTAAAGCGTTACCAAAATTTGTTTGTTATTGGGTTTATCCGAATTGGATACGAGTTAACTTCTATGTAGTACAGTATGCTAAATTTAGTAGGCTATACTACATTACAACTTGCAGACTGTATTTCACCTACAGTAAGTTAGTCCTTTGAGAGTTCTCAGGCCTTGTTTGTTTTGGTAAATTTAGGTACATTTCTTTTTAAATGCAGAAGTGTCAGGTGATATTCCGTTTTTTATAGCATACAGGAGGAGTTACCCGTTTTTTAAAATATATTTAGCATTTATTTTCATCTTTTTTTTGCAATTGCTGTTTGCAGTTTACAGAAAGTCTATACAAGAAAGGAAGTAACAAATAACCCTGTTTGCTTTATATATATATCTTTATTTTTTTGAACTTTGTGTTTCAAAATGTCAATATTTGACTGAGAAAAATGAACATGTCAATATTTGACTGGGAAAATAAAGGTTCATTAACACAAAACAGTTGTCCAATCTACTTTTGTAATTTAATTGGGAATCTCAAACATAATGCAAAGCAAAACCCATAGACTACTCTATGCTCCTGTTATCCGACCATTTGTTCTTGCCAGGGCACACTGCCAGCTGTGGACAGAAAGTACTCCTTGAGTTGGTCCCGCTGCTGTTTCGCTAAGACCGTTGGGTTCCTGGCTCGTCCCATCTCTGTGCCCACTGACCGCATCTCTCCCTCCTGCCTCCATGTTCCCAGAACAAGCTGATGGCCCTGATCCTCCCAGTCCACGTAGCCAGGTTGCACATATGGGACAGACCTTCTTGACCGCAAGAAGTTGTGGAGGCAGAGGGCGCCATGGTGATTTTCACAACTTTGTCCGGCTCCAGGCAGATGGTGCTGCGGAAGACTCTCCAGCGATTTGCCAAAATTCCAAAGGCATTTTCCACAATACGGCGTGCCCGAGAGAGCCTGTAGTTGTAAATGCGCTGCTCTTTGGAGAGGTGACGGTGAGGGAATGGCTTCATTAGGTCTTTCCGCAAGGGGTAAGCTTCATCCCCTACAAACATGAAGGGCATCTCCACATCAGTGTTTGGCAGTGGTTCAGGAGGAGGTATGTGCAGGAGGTTGCGGTCCATGGCGCTTCGGAGGTCAGATGCTGCAAACAACCCGGCATCCCCTACCCTACCCTGGACACCCACATTCACATAAGTGAATTGGTAAGTGGCATCAACCACTGCCATCAGCAGGACAGAGAACCTTCCCTTGTAGTCTCGGAATGTGCTGCCAGAATTTGCAGGTGGCTGAATGAAGATGTGCTTGCCATCCATTGCGCCGAGACAATTTGGAAATTGCCACTTCATCCAGAAGCCGTTGGCGATTGCTCTCCAGGCCTCTTCTGATGTTGGTGTCTGAAAAACAATTTTTATACCGATATTAATAAATATATTCAGAATCAGAATCAGTATCAGAATCACAAGGAACTTGTCTTGGTGTCAGGTGCAAACATAAAAGTACCAAAAATAGAATAGAATAAGAATTTGGAGACACGTTGCAGTTTGGCCTTGTATCTGGCCATAGCTGCAGCACACCAGACTGACATGGAGGATGTGAGGATGGATTCAATGGTGGCAGTGTAGAAGTTCACCAGCATCTTCACAGGGAGGTGAAACTTCTTTAGCTCCCGCTAGAAGTACAGCCTCTGCTGAGGCTTCTTGGTGAGGGAGCTTATGTTCTGCTCCCATCTGAGCTCCTGGGAGATGGTGGTGCCCAGGAAGCAGAAGGACTCAACCAGGGTCGCTGTAGAGTCACAGAGGATGACAGGGGGAGGGCAGGTGGGTCCTTTCTGAAGTTCACTATCATCTCCACTGTCTTCAGAGCATTCAACTCCAGCTTGTTCATGCTGCACCATGACACTAGACGGTGGAAGAAGCAGTAGTCTCTGCCTGGGTCACTGCTGTAGGCAGTCAGGAGCTGTATGTTTCCTATTCTAATACATGTTAACAGGTAAATATTGGGTAAGTATTTCCTTTACAGGCAACATGTTTCGCCACTGCTCGGGCTTCATCAGGGTGGAATGAATCAAAAACAAAGCAAACAGTCAATTCAAATATTCAGTTCAAATAGTCCGTCTACTAGGGAACAACGTCATAATTATTCTTTGGATAATAGTGTATTTGTAAACCCCTAGTACATGTAGATCACATTTGTTCTATAGGGTGTTGTGCTGTTGATTCACAAATGTAGTACCTTCACCTGTCCAGTAGATGGAGGCTGTTAGCTGTTTTGTTATCTAGCCTTTTAATTGGTTGTGACACATGGGTAAATGGGTAGTCTAACTATGACGTTGTTCCCTAGACATTGTTTGAACTGAATATTTGAATTGACTGTTTGCTTTCTTTTTCATGTTTAACAATTAAATAATATTCCATGATCACAAATAATCCAAATAGTTATATGGGTCATTGGCTCTTATAGAAAAGGACAGCTACAGCATTTCTAAAAATGAGTAAAGCAATAAATCAGACAACCTGAAGATATTGTTATGCAAAACAGTTATGCATTTAAAATCACATTCTACAAGAATTTTACCTTCAAGAAGTCGTCTTTTAATACCCTATGCAGGGCATCACACGTCTCCATCACTATTTTGCTGATGGTTGTGGCTCCAATCCTGTACTGCATTCTCAAGGAGTTGTAGGTCTCCCCTGAAAAGAAAATTTAGAAAAAGCCATGAAAACAACCGACGATAATGCACCTCAGTAGCCTATAAAAGACAATGTGGATCTACTGTACCTGTAGCCAGAAAACGGAGCGTGACTGACAGCCTGACATTTGCAGAAATAGATTTTCTGAACTGCGTGTCTTGCTTGGAGATGAGTGGGGCTACCTTCTCCAGAAGAAAATGGAACTCCTCCGGACTCATCCTCAGCAGCTCCTTGAAGCCCTTCATGTCCTCATCCTGTAAGAAATGCTTTATAAAGTGTTTTGCATAATGGTGTGTCAAACAGCTCCTAGTAACTTTATTCAACAACTTACACTTGCACACGCTCACACACACAAATCAACATTGCCAATCTGTTGTATATACTTTTGTACATTACATTTTATTTTATTTGCTATTGCTACTTTGCTATTTTATTGTTATGTATAGTTTGTTCTTTAGATCTTGCTATTTTATTATGTTTCTTCTTTATATTCTACTATACTTCTACTATGTTGTTGTAGCTTGAATCAATAAAGTATATCTAGGCTATTAATAAATGACTCTGTGATGTGAAAGACGTGACTCATAACGATGAACACGCACGCACGCGCGCACACACACACACACACACACACACACACACGAATAACGAAATAACTAGCTAGATAATTTATGACTTTACCTCCAATTCCTGCTGCAGGATTGAAAGTCCATATATGCCACGCTTCTGCAACCAACTTCTGGCCCACAATCTCCGTCTGCGCGTTGTGGCTTTTTCCTTTTCAGCGCACAGAAAAGCACCAACAAAAAGCGCGACTTGCCGTTCGTCAGCCATTCTCCGGAACCAACAACAGGAACCAATGTCAATTTGATGTTTACAATCGAGCAATTATAGAGCAGCACAAATCTCAGCGGCATCGCAGGGTAATCGTGGTGGAGAGCAATCGTAGAACGACGTGCAATTAGTGGGAGTCTGAGACTGATCTGAGACGTAGCACTGAAGAGGGAAGCTCGTGCAGTTTGAGATGTGAACAGACGAATAGTCGTGCAGTGTAAGCCCGGCTTTAGGCCTCTTTTGAGACTTTTAAGCAGTGGCGTAGCTGACTGGTTCATGCAGATGGGGCGAGACCGTGTAGTGGGCCTATTAGGAATGCGCGATACAAATGTAGTCTAATACACAGGGCTCCAGACCAACGCCGTCCCGTGGACATAAAAATGTATATTTGGGATGATAATTAATAGCCCCTGGGACGCAGTCGGGAGGAGTCCCCCCTCCCCCCCACAGTAAATGCGCACATGACAGACTGTAGCTTAACTACAGTGCTCAACTTCTTGCCGACTCATACAGACCAGAGCGATAGATATAACATGTTATATCTATCGCTCTGATACAGACTATCCGACTCATACATAGACTATCAGCTGCCTACAGGAGACTGACAATAGACCCGTGAAATCAACAATAAGTTACCACATTGCGGCGCAGCGCTTCACTCCCCATCAATCAGAACATTTTCACAGCTGCTCTGCAGTCTGTCTCCGGACACGGAGCAGAAACCAAGGTCCAAGGTGCAATGCTGTCCCCTCCTCTCAGTCTTCACAGTCAGCAAATCAACTCATCACGCAAGAAAGTCACAACAAACAGGTTTTGCACAGTGGTTTGCACAGATAAGTCTTAAAATGTGTGCAACACCTTCTCATCACAATCCACGCCATCTTTATCAGCTGTTATTAAAATCCAACTCATCAATAACAGGATCGCGATATTGAACCACCGCTCACATTACACAACAAACCGTTAACAATTAATCCACACTCAAACCAAAGCAACAATAGTGTTAACTGTACTCAACAAGCTATTATTACAAGGTTTACAACAGATATGACAGACAACCTGGGCTGTGCATGTGTAAAGAAGAGAGGGAGGGAGGGAGAGAGAGAAAAGTAGGTAAAACCTGTTAGCTGTTAGCTACCGTAGCTCAGCCGTTGGTCTCCCGTCAGGTAAAAGCTGCCGTTTATTCCTCAAATGAAGTTAAAAAAAAGTTGTTGAGCCTCTCCGGTACAGTTATCCATCACTGCTGTTGAATTAGCCGCTAAACTGCTGGACGCTAAAACCGAGGGGGGCGTCTGTTTGTTTACAATTCACGAAAGCAACGTGAATGCTCACATAGTAGAGTTACGCAATGAGGCAACGTAGCGTCAGCCACACACACACACCGTACAGTGGTTTCTGACCGGAGGTAAACTCAGTTGAGTCGCGTTTATTAGAGAAAATCACTAAATGCTGACACATTTAAACCTGTGGTAAAGTTATCTGAAATAAAAAAAATAATTAAACCTTAGATTAACTAAATAATTTAATTATTCCTGACAGTAGGTGAGGCACTGCCTCCCCTGACTGAACGTCCGTGAGACCCAGCTATTAATTGAATAATGCCTATTATTTGAGGAAATACGCTATTCGTGTCTCAGTCGTGAAGCTGAGCTCCTATGAGTCTCTCTGTGTGAGGACGTGCACAGAGCGAAATGTGTCTGTCAATTAAATGAGCATATCGCGCTGGTTCGAGCCGGGTTCGTAATGACTCGGTCAGGCCTGCCATCTGGCTTATTCTCCTTTTTTTTCTTTTTTTTGCCGGGCTCGCCCTGCTGAAAAAAATCTGAGAAACCATTAGGAATATTCTATGGGTTTCTAATGGTTCCTGATGGTTTCTAATGGTTTGTAATGGTTACTTATGTTTTCCTAATGGTTCGGTTTGTTTTTCTAATGGGATTCTATTATCTCCTACTGGTCCCTACTAGTGGTTCCTACGGAGTCTAATGGTTTCCTACAGGAGTCTAATGGTTCCTACAGGAGTCTAATGGTTTCCAACAGGAGTCTAGTGGTTCCTACAGGTGTTTCTATACCAGTCTAATGGTCACTATACAGTAGTCTAGTGGTCACTACAGGGTGTAGTGGTCTCTGTGATGGAGGAACACAGATGTCATGACTTATCCATCCAAGAGGAGGGAAAAGAACACAACCTAATGGAGGTGACAAACATACACACAATACAATAAAATTAAATTATTGATTTATTTTACTCTTAAATCTGAAGGTTTACTGCTATCTTTATTTATTCAAGTTAGATTTTAACTTATATAAAATATTTTTCTGAGCAAATATGAAGCAAAGTTGATACAATTATCCAGTCAATTTTGTAATTTTGATTCAATACTGACTATACGAAAATTAAAATCAACACACACATGGTCAAATACGAGTAAATTAAACTATCTGCGACCTGACAGGCAAAACGCAGATAAATGTGAATTTATAGTTAGGGGAGAGGGAGGGGGGTTGCTCTCTGCCTGTTGCTAGCCTGTTGCTGGGGAACTTCAGCCAGCTCGACTTTTGATTGGTGCATCGAACATGCAGCGTCACTGTGATTGGCTGTTGGATTAGGCAGTTGAAAACCCAACGATCTCCGTGGATTTTCGCACTTCGACAACGGCTGGAGGAGAAGGAACCAGAGCAACGGCTCTCTGTCCTTTTGACGGAAGAACTATGAAAAAGGATGCGTGATACAGGCGTGGTGACCGGAGAGGAAGCCCAGAGATTCAGAGGTACCGGTACTAAACTTAAATTTAAACGGAGTGTCATGTCCGTTGACAAAACGTTAGCGTTAGCATTAGCATTAACATTAGCATGCCTGGCAACACAAAACGGGCCTGTAGCTCGCTCGCTAACGTTGCTAATATTAACGTTACCCAATATAACTTTGTTAGAAAGTGAGGCAGTGTATGTAGCTCGCCTTTTTTTAAGTTTTTCCTGCTCTCAGTTTGTCAATTCGTGCTAAAAGTCTAGCCATGGTCAGCTAACGTTAATGTAAAATGGGCTAACGTTAAGGGCTCTATTTTAAAAAAAAAGTCCGTTATCTAACGGTTATAGCAGCAGCGCGCGAGACAGCTTTGTGGAGTGTGTGTGTGTGTGAGAGAGAGAGTGAAGTTAGATGCACCTTTTTTATGACCAATTACCAACGCTCCTTAACCGATGAGGTAAAAACATCGACTTTTTAATTTATTTTTATTTTTTTGCTGTTATAAAACACACCTGCGCTGCAACGGCTGATCAGCGCCAGATGAGTGTGCTCTGTATCAGCTGGAGGTTAGCCTAACAGTTAGATCGTCCAATGTTGAACTGTGTTATTATTTTTGACATGGGCTGTAGGTTCTCAAACTGTTGATCTATATGATGGAGGAAACACTGAATGTTACTGAATCTTATTTATCACAGCTAAGACATGCTTTGGGTTAGGGACAAGCTAGAAATATCTCCCTAGTTAAGTTAAATTATCTGAGTTTATCTTGACTGCTTTCCTTGTCAAGTGTGCAGCCATTTCATTTCCCTCTGTTTACTTTTTTCAGATAATGATGTGGATGGTGTAACAGTTGAGTGAGGCCTCGCAGACACCATGGTGCCCATTTCAAGGATCATTGAAAATAGCAGATCAAATTCAGTTAATTCATCAACAATCTCAAGGAGCCAGTCACATCAAGGTGAGCGTGTGTATGATGCTTTCAGAGCTTTCCTGAGTTATGTTGATATGTTTTTAAGGAAGCTTTAAATTCAAAAGTTAGAACCTGCAAGAACCAGCCAGAGAAACATGTCCAAAGTCAGTGGTGCACATCAGACAAGTCAGATGTGTATTTCTAAACACACCCCCCCTCTCTCTCTCAAAACTCTCATAAGGCATCAAGCGTTCGTGGCGAGGACCCATCCTCCATTGAGGCTCACGTGAAGGTCCAGCATAGCCAGTACTGGAAGATGCACCCAGACACTAAGGACACCAACTATGGTAAGTGAAAACGTATCTTAAAGTGATAAATGGGATGCAGACTACAGGGGTGCAAACTTGTCACCTTTCGGCGAAATTCGCGGCGAGGCGAGGCAATGCCCCTGTCTCTTTAAGGCGCGTGCACCTTATCTGGATGAAAACAAGTGGTGGCAGCGCTGCTCTTCTGTCCAGCAATACACACCTGAAGCTTCACGTTTCATACAAACTAACGCGACTTATATGTTGCACATGCTACATCAAAACATGCCTGTGCTAAGAATGAATCTGCCCTGTAGCATGGCTGCTATGGGTAAACAAGAAGAAGAATCGCGACCAATTAGCGATTAGCGTGTTAAGCATTTATTAGCACTGCAGCGTGACCTGTGCAGCAGGAGCAGCAGCAGCAGGAGGAGGAGGTGGTTGACTGACTGTGGCAGGACACCTCTGCCTCTGTTTCACTTCATGTTGCTGGTAAATAATGTGGTTGTAAAAGTAGTAGGCTAAAGTTATATTATTTTGTGTGCACTAAGGGCAGAGCTTTAAGAGACCTTTTAGCTTTTATATTTTATAAGATATCATTTTTGTAAGAACCACAATTAATAAATTTAGGTTATATATTTCAGTGAATATCTAATTGTTCTTAGCATTTGTTAGATAACTTTCTTTGCCCAATAAATTAAAACATGTTGGAACTATCAATGTCTCCTCTCGTGCAGCCAGAATCTTACTTTTAACCTCAGACTGTCACAATGATGTATCAGATGTCAGACTGCCTCATTCTTTCAGTTTTAACCTGAATATACAAGACATGATTGATTTTCCCAACGATCAAAGTATACCAAACCGAACCGAAAACCATGACCACAAAACCGTGAACCGAACCGTTTACTTGAACATCTTTTAAATACATATTGCCGCTTAATATGTTTTATGTAGCCTATGGCATTTTTAAGCTTCGTGTGTGTTACTGGACAGAAAGAGCAGCGCTGCCTTGGAGCATAGCCTACGTACAGAAAACACATTACATCAATAAATAAATGTTTCCCCCTTGACATGTTTCAAAACCAAACACAGAGAGACAGATTGTGCAGGTTTAACAGGAGCAAAAGCTGTGCTAACCTGAGTAAATCTGGACCCTAGTCTCATGCTAAAATTGACTGTAAATTCACCTTTAAAGTTGTTTTGTTTTGTTTTTTTATTCCCGGGGGAGCATACCCCCGGACCTCCCTAGGGGGTCGATATCATGTCACCTTTTTTACCCCTGATGAGTTTGCACCCCTGAGACTAGAATGTTTTTTTGTCATGGCACATAAAAATACAACATAACTCAGTTTTGCAGCTTGAATTATATTCAACAAGATTTGGACCTGCAGTCCCTCGCTTTGTACTGGAGCAAAATCTCCCTCTTTAAAGGGATAGTTCACCCAAAATTCAAATTTCACTCATTATCTACTCACCCTCATGTCAACTAAGAGCTGTGAGAATTTTCAGAGTCCTCCGTTCCTTCTCTGAGTTACGGGGGGGTCCGCGCAGCAGTATTTGTCCATATAATGGTTGTCAATGGACACCAACTTTCTGTGTCCAAAAAGACACACCAAAAAACATCCAAATACCTCCATACTGCTCGTCTGTAATGTCCCTCTTGTATTGATGCCCCAACATGAGAAATTTTTCCGCCGGTCAGTGCAAATCACGCGAGATTGGCACTGACACAGGAAGAGCAGTGAACCGAGACACAGGGAGCTTCCGTTACGAACAAGCTTAAAATATAGACTTATTTAATTTTTTTCGGAACAGTTTCTCATGTCAGGGCTTCAATGCCAGAGGGACATTACAGACGAGCACTATGGAGGTATCTGGATGTTTTTTGGTGTGTCTTTTTGGACGAAGAAAGTTGGTGTCCATTGACAACCATTATATGGACAAATACTGCTGCACGGACCCCCCGTAACTCAGAGAAGGAACGGAGGACTCTGAAAATTCTTACAGCTCTTAGTTGACTTGAGGGTGAGTAGATAATGAGTGAAATTTGAATTTTGGGTGAACTATCCCTTTAAGTCTTGAAATGTTCTTGAAATTCCTTTTTCTTGAAAGTCAGACTTTGACTAAAATATGAATATTTTTGTCTTTTTCTTTTCCTCTCCAGGGAAAACCAAAAGACTCTCAGCACTTGGAGTAAACTGCTCCCTGCAGACCCTTGACTTCATCTCCCTCCAGGGACGCTGGAAGGTTTTTTTAGTGGGGTCCTGCTGTCTACACCCCACTTCCCGTGTCCCTGTCTCTCTCCCATGTTTGTCTGTTTATGTTCAATATGTTTTAAGGTTTTTACTTGCTTCATGATGGTTTGATGGTTCATGTTCTGAAAAGATGTAATTAAAATCACAAACTGCAACGAGTTGTCACGCCCCATATGTCCTGTTCCCAATTCGGAGGGGAAAATATCCGAATACATACACAATTACACATATGTATAGACATGTCTCTGGTGCCCAGTGTTAGGACTCTGCTATAATTTCTGTTGCAGGAGTAGGTTTCTCAACATTTTTCTAATAGTTTTAGATCCTAATGGGACCAGTTTTCTAATGGTTTTAGCTCCTAATGGAACCAGTAGCTTTCTAATGGTATTACATTCTAATGGGACCAGTAGGTTTCTAATGGTTTTATATCCTAATGGTTCCTAATGGTTTTATATCCTAATGGTTCCTAATGGTTTATTTCCTAATGGTTTTATATCCTAATGGTTCCTAATGGTTTTATATCCTAATGGTTCCTAATGGTTTTCCTAATGGTTCCTAATGGAGGTTCCAATTCCCATTAGACCATTAGGAACCTAATGGTTCCTAATGGTTTTTTCTAATGGTATTCTACCGGATTTTTCAGCAGGGCGGCCCAATAATCAGTGTATCGGTCCGTGTCGGGTCCGCACTTCAACGACCGCGGGTAGGCCCGTTACAACTCTACGGTCTTCTGACTGGTCTCCCCCAAAAAAGCATCAAACAGCTGCAGCTCATTCAGAACGCTGCAGCTCGAGTTTTAACCAGAACAAAGAGATCAGATCACATCACCCCGGTTCTTAAAGCAGAAGTAAGTGGTCCGGTCGTTTTCGCTAATGCTGCGTTCCAGGCAGGCTTTTGAAATCGTAAATTACAGCTTCAAGTCACAACTTACGACTTTGTAGCGTTTCAGGCAGGCGCGGCGTTATGGGTGGGCCTAACGGGCCTGGGCCCACCCACTTGTACAACTGGCCCATCCAAAATGACAGGGTGAACATAACTTTAGTTAATCTAAGGTTTAATTATTTATTTATTATTTTTATTTCAGATAACTGAACCACAGGTTTAAATGTGTCAGCATTTGGTGATTTTCATTTAAGCAATATCACACGAGAGGGAGCTGCTGTTGTACTGTTGTCAGCACGGGTGTGACACCGCAGGGAGGCAGAGGGCAGGCTACGCTGCGTCCCTTTGTGTAACTCTACTGAGTGTGAGCGGCACGTACATTCACGTTGCTTTCGTGAATTGTAAACAAACAGACGCCCCCTCGGTTTTAGCGTCCAGCAGTTTAGCAGCTAATTCAACAGCAGTGATGGATAACTGTACCGGAGAGCCTCAACATGAGCTTCATTTGAGGAATAAACGGCAGCTTTTACCTGACGGGAGACCGACGCCTGAGCTGGTTACACCCCGCCTTTCCGAAGCCCCGCCTTTCCGACAATAGACTTCCATTCATCGTAATAGCGGGGTTTTCTATTTTTTCGAAAGACCCCGCTACTCCGAAAAGGCCAGTGGGGGAAACCCCCCCACTCCGAACGGACAGACGGACCTAATCAGAAAGGAACCAGAGGCTGTGCAGTGCGCAGTGCGCAGTGATCCTTTTTTCCTTTTTGGGGTCAAACGGATCATGTGCATAATTAACTGCAAAACAAGCAAATACTTCATACTGTATTAATGACTTATAATGTTCATTATGCTTCTAGCCTGTCTAGCCTCTACCTGGTCTTTTTACTAAACTTAACCAACTCCTTTCTTCATTGCCTAAATCCAACCAAAGCATCTCCCTCAGTCAGCTGTCAGCACGAGCGGTGGCTGCAGCAGCCTCGCGCCCCTGTGAGCTCAAGCCGGCTTCAGCCGCGCTCGAGCGGAGGAGGGGGGGAGAAAAAGAAAAAAAGTGTATTTCTATTACTGTGTGGGAGATCTCCAACAACGGAGTCTGGGAGAAAGCAAGTGGGACAGATCTGCCCAGTCTCTGAG
This sequence comes from Trachurus japonicus, assembly GCF_045865225.1. Taxonomy (NCBI): domain Eukaryota; kingdom Metazoa; phylum Chordata; class Actinopteri; order Carangiformes; family Carangidae; genus Trachurus; species Trachurus japonicus. Next base: position 7,447,795 of record NC_140913.1, on the reverse strand, counting down.
CAGCGCACGTTTCACAGACAAGCCACAAAGCAGAATGTAAACAACGTCACGCGGTTCAGCACCTTGGACAGCTGCGGGGGGGAGGAGGGGGTGTCGGAGTAGCGGTGTTTCGAAGTGGGGGTATTTCGGAACAGCGGGGTGTCGAAGTGGAGGTGTGTCGGAATGGAGAGCTGTCCCCGCCTGGGCTATGGTAGCAACAGCTAGCAGCTATAGGTTTTACCTACTTTTTCTCTCTCCCTCCCTCCCTCCCTCCCTTTCTTATACACGCACACACACGGCCCAGGTTGTCTGTCATATCTGCTGTAAACCTTGTAATAACAGCTTGTTGAGTAGGCTACAGTTAACGGTTTGAGTGTGGATTATTAATTGTTTGTTTAATGTGAGTGGTGATCATCGCGTCCTGATGAGTTAGGTTTTAATAACAGCTGAGCTGATAACGTAACTGTGTTGGTGTGGATTGTGATGAGAAGGTGTTGCACATATTTTAAGACTTATCTGTGCAAACCATTGTGCAAAACCTGTTTGTTGTGCCTTTTTGCGTGATAAGATGATTTGCCGAATTCTTCTTCCATTCCTGCAGCCTTTTGTACGGCAAAATGTCGAGATATTTTATTACTTTATGAAAATAAATGTCTGTGAGTTAAAAAAGAAGTGGGCTACGCATTTCTGATTTGATTTTGCTTTTCGTGTATTTGGTTTAGGCTAAAGTAACAGTGAGAGCGAGAGAGAGAGAGAGAGAGAGAGGTCCGCTGGGTGAGCTAGATTAACTTTTAACGGGAGAGAGAGCGGCGCACCGCGCTGTCAAAGCTCGTCTCAGCCATAGGTCTCAGCAGATGTGTGCTTTCAAGGCAATTTAGACACGAACGAGTCATTCAGGAATAATTTTCAACTCTATGTATGTTAGTGTTATTTTTTTCCTAAGTAGTGGCCCATCCAAAATTACTGTGGCCCGTCCAAAATTGAAATCCTGGCGCCGCGCCTGGTTTCAGGCAACCCACTCGTGTTTTTCCGACCTGTTTTACCGGTGAAAGTCACTATAACGGCCACTCGTAACTTCCGACCGGTGAACTCGTACCAGATCGAACTGGTACCACTTCACGGTCGGAAAAATACGAGTTTCCTTGAACGCACCATAACAGTCCTCGTCGCTACGTCACCACATTCACGGCGTTCCTTGGCTGCACACACAGCCCTGCATGCCGTTCTCTCTCCTCATTGGATAAAAACTGTAGGATACGATAAATGTTTTCTCTTCGGCTCAGAGCAGAGCAGAGTGACTGAGAGACCCGTGTTTCAGTCCAAACACTCTATGTAAGTGATTGCTGTCGGAAGATACTATTTAAGACTTGTGACGACCCCACCCTTTAGGTTGGGGGCTGGTCTTTGGCAGGCTGCTGGTTGGTCTGCTTTTGTGTTCAGGTTCGTCGGAGGTGGGACCGTCATCAAGAGGAATGCGCCACACCTGGGCCCGGTGGAGCGCATTTGACCCCGACGCTGGCATCACTGGCTCTCTCACTCCTCTCCACGCCGTCTCAGAGGACGCCACGGCGCGGCCGGCTCTCTTGTTTTCCTTTCTGTTCCGCACCCACACGCACACATGCATCCACACACGCCTACACTACTGATCACTGATACTGATCTTTTGCATTATTATTGCTTATGTTGAAATAAACGTATCACTTGCGTTGGAACCTCGTCTCCTCTCCCATCTTTTGTTACCGTCTTAGAGCCGGACTGTAACAGACTTATATTAACACAAATATATCACTTACTTCTGCTTTAAGACCTTACATTGGCTCCCAGTCAGCTACAGAATAGATTTTAAAGTTCTGCTACTGGTTTACAAATCACTGAATGGTTTAGGTCCAGAATACATGAATGACATGTTAGTAGAGTATAAACCCAGTAGAGCTCTGAGATCTACTGACTCAGGTCAGATAGTGGAGCTCAGAGTTCAGACCAGACATGGTGAAGCAGCATTTAGCTGTTATGCTGCACACAAGTGGAACAAACTACCAGCAGAACTGAAATCAGCCCCAACTGTAAGCACTTTTAAATCCAGGTTAAAAACATTTCTCTTTTCACGTGCTTATAGCTGAGAACTTAAAACTTTATCTATTTTCTTTTATTTTACTTTTATTTGCTCTTGCTTTTAACTCTGTTTTTTTTTTGTTTTTTTATGTTTTGTCTTTATGTAAAGCACATTGAGTTGCCTTGGTATGAAATGCGCTATATAAATAAAGATGCCTTGCCTTGCCTAGCTTGATGAGCAGGGCGAGTGCTTTGCGGTGCTGCAGAGTCCTGCACGGGTCCAATTTTGGAAACCCGCGCCCGCCCGACCCGTTGGTTTTTAAGCCCGTGTCCCGACCCGTCACCCGTGATTATTTCTGAATACAACCCGGATCCGACCCGCCCGTCAATATTAAGACCCGCTGCCCGTTAGATCGCCGTCATCACCGGCGATAACGGAGGTACAGCCGTACTCTTTAGAAGAAAGAAAAAAGAAAAGAGAGAGGGGGGGGGCGTACTCTTTCGCGGCTATTTCCGGAACGGAGAATGATAGCGACGTAATTCTTTTTTTAATGAAAGCAGGACACTTCAGCCCCATCAGTGTGTTTGTATCTTACCCAGAAGCTGAGCAGTCAAGCCATGACAGGCTAAACTCCAGGGAAAGCTGTGAGCGGTCACACGAGCGGCCAAAGATCGTTTATTTACATCAAGATGCTGCTCTGTTGTTGCCGTGAGTGATAAAAAAAAAAATGATTTGCTACGCTGGTTCATGCAGCTGTGCGTGAGTTTTTCTCTGTAGGCCTACACATACACCCGCGTACCCACCCGCGTTCATTTGAGTTCCGCCCGTGCCCGACCCGTGAATTTTCACAAGACAGCTTATCCACTCGTTGAACACCGTTTTTGCGGGGTACCCGTCGGATACCCGCGGGGATCCGACCCGATGCAGGACTCTGCGGTGCTGTATGAGCCTGCACCATAGACTGTAAAGGCCTGCACAGTGCACACAAACCAAGGGGGCAGTTGTGGGTCTGAGAAATGAAGCTCACTTCCGCGTTCAAAAAACTGCAATCCCCCCGGCTTCCTCTGGGGGCTGGCTCCAGAAGGGAGCAACCAAGGGGGCAGTTGTCGGTCTGAGAAGTGAAGCTCACTTCCGCGTTCAAAAAGCTGCAATCCCCTCGGCTGTCGCTGGGGGCTGGCTCCAGAAGGGAGCAACTCCAATTGAGCCCCATGTTAAAATAGCCGATTTTACAGCTTTAAAAAACATATTTACAGCCTGGTACATTTTATTTTTTTGGTCTCAACCGATAGTTTCTACCCCCGCACACACCCTGAGGGGGGTGAATTTTTTAAAAACTCTACCGTTTTACTATTATTAGGTTTAAAGTTCTGGCCAATTAGGGCGCAGAACCGTTGAGTGACAGGTCTGGGGACCGCTGCTACGAGGCCAGTGGGCGGGCTCTCGGCTGGCTAACGGCCGCACCGCTCCAAATATGGCAAGTAGAATCCAACATGGCGCAGCTCAAACCCCCGTAGTAGCGGCACAAAACAGACTCCCCCAAACCAATGGGTGACGTCACGGGTGCTACGTCCATTCTTTTTACAGTCTATGACACAAACACAAACAGCGCGCGGAGGAAAAGAGCGAAGAAGAGGGGGGCTGCAAGGGGTACTGCGACGGGTTCAATTGACAGTAGCAAAGCAAACAGATTTGCTGTGGTTCTAGCAATCGGTCCTCAAGAACCCCCTTGTCAGTGGGCCTATGGTGAACCTGGGCCTGGGGCGCCCGCCCCACCCGCCCCCTACCTGGCTACGCTACAGCTTTTAAGTCATCCTTCATGACAGATAAATTTGTTCACTAGGTGTCACCACGTCACAAAAAGGCTACTTGGCTACATATACAGTACTTGTCAGTACACAAATACTGAGTACAAGTTCTGTTTGCTGTTTCTTGCAGGTCACAAATTTGGTGAGAGTGGAGCTGGCTGGCTGCGGACGAGGAAGTAGGGCAATACATACTTGTGCACATACACATATGAGAATGCATATCTATTTAGACCTGTAATTCTTAGACTTTTTTTCCCCAATTCTCTATGGTTTCATAATGACTGAGTCACCTTTTAATAAGTTCCATCTCTAATGCTGCTACTGTCTGTAATATGTTTCTATTTAGATTATTTGTCAGGATATTTTGTTATTATTGTCCCTGTTTGTCCTTATCTCCCTGTCTCTCTCTCTCGCCCCCCCCCCCCCCCACCTCCACCCAATTAGTAGAGGTAGCGCCCACCTCTAGTCATGACATAATTGGGTCATTCCAGAATTGGAGGACATTTACGGACTGAAACACCTCAAAATTTTACTATTTATTTGATCATTTTCTGCTATATATTTAAGAAATACAGGTAATTAATCATCAAATAATTATGTTTGACCAGCTCAGGACTCAAAGTGACACTTTTTATTAGATATTTTTATATATTGTGTGTGCTGCTTGGTGCAACCCTGTTACCAATACTCAGGAACCTGTAAAGGTATTATAAGTATTTATCTATAAATATTTGCCAAAATACATAATGAGTATAATCATACACACTACCAAAATGACAATAGGATAAACCCTCATGAGCTGATACAGTCATTTAAGATAATTTTAAAATAAATTACACAGTAACAGGGTTGAAATTAGAGTAACAGGGTTGAACAAAGTAACAGGGTTGAATAGATTAATTACTTTTGATTGTAGATTATGACATAAATCTCAACCCTGTTACTCTGGAGTAACAGGGTTGCAAGTAACAGGGTTGCAAATCAATGCTTATGTCAGCTGTTTAGCAGAAAAAAGATGCTAGCTATGGAATGTAATGTTACTGTAAGGTTGAGAACAAACTTAGTTATTTAAAGGAACAAAGAAAACTTTGAAAATATTTTTGCCTTATTCTGGTAATATGAGTAACAGGGTTGCATTGGTTAGAGTGACGCATTCAATCAGGGCAGACGAAATATGAAAAATATGAAAAATAGAAGAGAGGACTTACCTTGTGTCTACCCATGCTATTATCTAACAGTTTGATAATACAAATTATTTTGTGTCATGTGTCTCACACTTCTTTTTCTTCTTCTTCTCTGCTAAAAAGGTTTTGGTAACAGGGTTGCGTGGATGTTGTGGGACACAACTTTAGTGCAAAATTACTTTTATTTAAAATATGTTTATGATTAAACTAAGTGTTTTTACACTTACAAAAGACATAAATCAACAAAATCATACAAAAAAATTAAAATTTTAAACTTATTTTAACCGCTTTATTTGACATGCATGTTGGCCATCAAGAGGGTGGGACAAGAGAAAAAGGCCATTTTAGGGGGTGCTTAGAGTTATTTTGTATTTTAAATAATATTTTGGAACCAGTTTTTGTATAACTATATTTATATTTTGTCACAGAGTAATTATAATTTTCACCACAAATGCAAGTTTTGGAATTTCATGCATGATTTATTTGAAAATGAATGGGTGGCACATGAAATGTCCTCCAATTCTGGAATGACCCAATTTCT
>NC_140913.1:5896488-5948076 GCF_045865225.1 Trachurus japonicus | reverse complement strand
AGGGTCCGGGCAGCTAAGCTGCCGGGACACTATTGTATTCCTAGGAATTCTTCTTCTTTCTTTCTTTCTTTCTTCTTCCAAGGAAGTCATACTCCCATGGGCGAAAACTCACCAAACTTCACAGAAACATCCGACCCCATGCCAGATTCACTCAACTCCAAGGACATGTGCCCCCCCCTCCTAGGGGGGGCACAATAAGCGTTTAAATTTAAAAACTTTAAAAATTCCTACCAAACCAACGGTAGATGCTACAGTGTTGAAACTTCACCACAATGTAGCCTCAATACTGCTGAAACTTTTGTCCACTTAAACTCATTACAAATTATGAAGTCCATCACTCTGTTTTTTTCAATAACTGTAAAACTTTTAAAATGTATCTCCTCCCACAATTTTTGCTCAATTGTCACCAAACTTGCTACAGAGCATCTCCAGACTGTCCTCCACAAAACTTGTTTCTCGGATTTTTGATTAAGCAAAAATTGAGCCTACAGTGCATGAAAACGTTTGACTGTAAACACTACTGTAAACATATACCATCAAATTCTTGCTAAATACATTTTCAAACTTCCTGAAAAAAAATTAGAATATTTTGGAGTCATGGTTAATGAAGTTTGGCAAATATCAGAATTTTAATTCAAAAACTGAATTTTTGAGAACATTTTGAATTCTGCTCTCATGGGAACAACTGCAGCCAATGTGAGTGTGGAATTTTTAAACATCAGATTTTCTCTTATGAAGCAAAAACACTTATCATTAAAAACAAATCACCAACATTTTCATGCTGTCAAGATGCAATTTATGTATTATCAGATTTTTGTTTAGATGACTGAATTTCTGAAATTTTGACCATTTCATCACAACAGCTGCCCGGGCACTGACTCACCTGAGTGGATTAAATGAAGCTACACAGCAGGTCTCACTACCAGCCAATTAGCTCAGCGAGTTAAGAGCTGGTTCTTGGTGTCAGAGGTTGTGGGTTCGAGACCCAGCAAGGGTGATGATGATGATGATGATGATGATGACAGATCAAAATGTCACATGTCCTCAAGCTGTTTTGCTGTCTAAATGCAATTTATGTATTAACAGATTTTTGTTTAGATAACATAATTTCTGACTTTTTGACCATTTTTGAAATCTGCCTTTACAACAGCTGCCCGGGCACTGGCTCACCTGAGTGGATAAATGAAGCTACACAGCAGGTCTCACTACAAGCCAATTAGCTTAGCCAGTTAGGAGCTGGTTCTTGGTGTCAGAGGCTGTGGGCTCGAGTCCCAGCAAGGGTGATGATGATGATGATGACAGATCAAAATGTCAGTTGTCCTCAACACGAAACACAAGACAATTGTCCTAATGGTGGCACCACAGCAAGCTTCTAATTTTAAAAATCCAAATAGCTTGGACTGGACTATGTGCGAAGGCTCCTAACATCTTCGAGTCACAGTAGATGTTTAACAAATACATATCATTACCTCAAAAACTGATTTTTCTTTTTACTGTGGTTTCAAATCTGCCTACACGACAGTGAATGGCTTACTCAATTTGTGAAGCCACTGTTGAACTGCCACTTGTCAATTAGCTCAGTGCGATAGACAACGGTCTTTGGTTCCTGAGGTTGTGGGTTCAATCCTCAACTGGTCCAAATTGGACATTATAAGGACAACTGTCTTGTCTTCCTATTCTCCTGTTTGTTGCTCAGAATTGCCTAAATTTGCCCAAAAGTAGCCCGGACCCGACCCATCGCTGCGCAGCAGCTATAATTCTATTTTAGTTTTTTGTTTTTTTGTACAATGAAAAAACATGTGAAATGAAATTTTCAGATGTCTTACATGTTTTTGAAGCCAAAATTAAAACGGATAAATCACTGTTTTTCTTGAGAGACTCTCTTTCACAAAAATGCATTTTTCTCAGCTTTCTAGAAAAAAAAGTGGTCTTTTTGGTGCAACTAGGCTCTATTCAACTTAAGATAAATCAAGAATGGAACAAGGTACAAACAAATGTTTTTTTCCCTAGTTAAATAGAGAGTCTCCTCTTTCCTTTGAGCTGTTTGGTGTTTTCAGAGTCATAGTACAAAATATTCTCTGGGTCTTGAAATATTACTCAAAACGCCCCGAAACACTGGCACATGGCACTGACCATTTTATTAAAGGGCTGGCACTCAATGAGTTAAGTTTAGTAAAAAGACCAGGTAGAGGCTAGACAGGCCAGAGTCCAGTAGAGAGAGTCCATCGACCAGCAACAGTGGGGAACATAGGACCCTTATTTTGAAAAAAGGTCCTATGTTCCCCAGTATGTAGTGCGACCGGGGAACATACCCTATTTGGTAAAAACGGGGAACATAGGACCCATTTTCAAAAAAAGGGGTCCTATATTCCCCTATAGGGGAACATAGAACCCGGGGAACATAGGTACGCTCCCAGGATAAAATCCTTATGGATTTCTCCACTGTCACCACGACCCAGGCGAAACTTATCGCCCACCTAAAAGCATCCGGCGCTGGTGACCGGAGCATGACAACACCACCCTGCCGTGGACCGGCTCCATCACCACCGGATCTAACCCTTGCTTGAAGTGTACATTTTTTTCCACAGACAGCGTCAGGTGGCTATTCAAACATGCGCCAATAAGTTTTTTTTATTACTTGAAGCAAGTCAAGAGCTGATATTCCTGTGTTTATGACACAAACGGTAGCTTTCCCACTGCACGTGACCACACCGAGCGCGAGACTCCGGGAGACTTTGAATTAGATCTAGTTTTACAAACATGTCAGCTTGCTTGAAGTAAATAAACTTCTCGGTGCATGTTTGAGTAGCCATCTGACGCTGTCTGTGGAAAAAAATTGCGGCTTTGAATAGAATAGAATAGAATGCCTTTATTTGTCATTATACTCGCGGTATAACGAAATTAGAGCCACCCTTCAGTGCAAAACAAGCAATACAATAGAAATACAATATAAAAACATTTCAATATGCACAGTATATTGCACAGTGAGTTTTGGATTATTGCACAGTACATTGAGGTAGTAGGTATATTGCAATATATGTTGAGGTTATAGTCCGGGGTGTGTCTGTGTGTGTGGGATGGGATGTAAACAGCCTAAGCAGCGGAACTTGCATCCGCTCCTATTCATCGCTGCCGTGGCTATGCGGGGACAGACACAACTACCGCAAAACAGGAGCAATTAAACTGAAAATCTTCAGATTCCTTCTTTTAGACCTAAAATGTTAGGAAAATACAGCCCCGAGTTGAATTTGCCTGGAATTGTCCTTTAAGAGTGGCCCATTTTTTTCATGAACATGCCCATCTCAAACCGAGTTACATATGGCAATGGGCAGTGTGCGAAATACCCATCAATATTCGGGGGGGTCCCTAACTCGCGATACCGTTATTTTTTTTCTTTTTATACAGTAGGATTATAACATTACAATAAGCCAAGAAAATTAGCCTATAGCCTAAAAAGGAGAGGCAAAGTTGTGCATTACAATGCAGAAAGCAATTGACAATAAATAGACTATAATTAAAATGAATAAAAGACAATAATTGGCACCACACTGGTGCACTTGAACAATGAATAAATGCCAGGTATAGGAGACTGGCGCGCGATCAGGGCAATGCAGAAACGAATAGACAATAAATAAAATACAATAATTAAAATGAATGAAAGACTAATTGACACCAAACTCGTGCATTCAAATAACAACCAACTGTATAAATCTGGAGATCGGAGACTGACGTGCAATCAGTGCACGAGAACCTCAGCCTGCACTATGACCGATCATGTAACCTTATCTAACCATCCATCTAGCAAATACGTTTAAACACAGCATTGAACACATCCACAAATCACATTCGTATAACGGGCCATCATGAAAATTTAAAAAGCACAGACAAATAGGGTTGCGGTATTTCCATTACCCCACCTGCTTAGGGGTAAAAAAAAAAGATAGCAGCAGGGGCAGTGGCATCGGCTACGTCTTCGGAGCACTCGGCCTCAACTTCACTTTCTTCGGCAGAGGGTGGGAGAGGAACGGGATCCTCTGTTCTGATAGCGAGTGGGCTCACGGTAGCGACACCAACATCGTCTATCTCTTGATCTCTGAGTGCCACCCTTTTGGATGTAAATCCAAAGTGTGCGAGTGATACACTCTGATTTAGCTTTAGCTTGCTAGCCATTGTTATTGTGACTTCTCAACTAGCCTGCCTACGTCTCTTGCGCTGGGCTGGCGCACATGGCTAATTTGCATATGCGCAGGCGACATTGTTCAGCTTAATGTTAAACAAATAAATGACCACAATAAAATTATTATATTATATTATATTATTTATTTTTTGACAAGATTGAGACCCCCCTCAGATTTTGCTTTTGAGTCTTTCAGAGGGTCTCAAGGGGTTAATCGGGGGGGTCCGACCCCCCCAAACCCCACCCGTATTTCGCACTCTGGCAATGGGCCAATTTGCTAAAATGTTTAACTATCCCTTTAAGTATTTCACATTGATGATACTGTCGTGATTTCCTGTCTAAGATTTTCAGGGCTTGTTTGTGGAGTGACCTGAAGGGTTTCAAGACAGATGTACTTGCCTGAGACCAACATGACATACAATAATTATAATGAGACAAAATCATGGCATTAAAATAAGTTTTAGAGGCTATAAATGTTAGTGAATTCCTGATGTTTCTAAAGTTTGATAAGTTACATTTCAATGTGTGGCTCATTTTTTTTATATGGCTTTTGAATGTGAGAGTGGGATCTATTCACACCCAGGTATTTGAACTCATTAACAGATTTTTTATTATTTCTCCATTGCAGGGGCGGATTGGCCATAGGGAGTACCGGGAGTTTTCCCGGTGGGCCGGTCACTAATGGGCCGATAGGCGGCCGTTTTTTATTTATTTATATATTTATTTAACTTTTTTTTTCGCCATGCCTCGCCTTGCCTATTGTAACTCTCCCGGCCCGGGGAGAGAGACATGCATCGGCTCGGCCCACAGTGCTCAGCTGCAGACAGCAGAGAGGTGACGATTGGCCTAGTGGCTTGTCTACCTGGCCCAATGGCCCTATGAGAAGCTACAGAGGTCCAGGAGTCCCACCCATGCATGTTCTAGACCCCCCCTCGTCCAATCACTTTTAATGATGTGGAGTCATGATGACAGAGAGAGCGAGAGAGAGAAAAAAACAACAACACACTAGCGCACGAAAACAGAATGGTGTGGATAAACATTCATTAAAATACTGTAAATGGTCCAGAACGGTTGCTATGAACTTTACTTGACATAATAAATAGCTACAGCTAATAACTCTGATTGTGTGGTGTGTTACAGCTAAATCTAGTTATCTAAAGTATTGGAAAACAATAACTATATTCATATACTATCCTGATTAATTGATTAGTTGCTTTTATTAAAGTGCCCCCACTCAAATTTGGTCATGAAGGACATTGAGCTAACAACTTAACAAATTTTCCATATTTTTTTCAGTCAGTGTTTATGGTTTATTGTCCTTTCAACAGTTTAACATTTTATAGTTAAAATTAATAAAACACTGATTAATTACTGTTACAGTAAAACATCATTCTGCATACATATTACTCATGATGCAGTACACAAATTACAAGTATTTCTTGTCATGCTTCATTGTCTATACATTATGTTGAGCTGTACTGTCTTTCTAAGATAAAATTAGTGTTTGTCCATTTTTCAGATCATTATACTATTGTTTTCCATACTTTAGCCAACTAGCCAAAGTTCTGATTGCATGCAGACTCATTATGTGCATGTAATCTTGTTCAAACGTAACCTATTCCATACTATTCCTCTACTTTGTTGTATTGTATATCGTTTAGTAGTGGTGTTATTAAGAGCTTGTGTGTTTGTATGTACATCAACGGTGCTAGTTGGCAAAATATCCGTGTGCAGATAGTGGGCCGGCCTGGACCTAAAAGTCCAGGGCCAAATTGTTGTCCCAGTCCACCCCTGCTCCATTGACATAAATATTTGGAAAAACTGTATTTCGTTGCTTGTTTGAAAAATACATGGTATTATGTAAATTTTGACATAATAAATTATTGAGAAATTACTGAAAGTGGGCGAGAATGATAGCATGGCATAGCAAGGCAGTTGAATTAAAGCCAGGTTTCCAGTATCTCTTTTTTTTTTTAGATGATTTATAGATTTATCTCAAAACTGTAATCTGAAAAAAAAAATCTAAATAAGAGCTTTAACCTGTAATTTCAAAATAAGAGTACTGGGGCCGGTTGCACCACCTCTCACTAGTGTTTACTAACCTTAGTAAATGTGTAAGTGTTTACTAAATCAAGATTTAGTCATTACTAAATTAAAATGGGTTGCACCAGTTTTACTAGTAATCACGTAGAGCTAGTAATTACTAAGTGTTGACTAAATATTTACACCTACCCTAGGGGTTGTGTAACCTGTTACCTCCAGGCTTGGGGAGTAACGGACTACATGTAACGGCGTTACGTAATCAGGATACAAAAAAAAGGTAACTGTAGTCCGTTACAAGTACAGAAAAAAAATCTGTAATCAGATTACCGGTACATTTGATAAAAACGGAGATTACTTGGCTGATTACTTCACATTTTAAAAATCAACCACAGGCTAGAGCGGCCGTAGAAGCCACTCGCCGTCTCATTGTATTTCAGAGGAGAGGCACAGAGCTGCTCTGCCTCTTCTGCCCGTACGGTGTGTGTGTGGCTGAGGCTACGCTGCCTACGCTACAAGTGTGAGCGGCACGTACGTTCACGTTGCTTTTGTGAATTGTAAACACAGACGGCCCCTCGGTTTTAGCTTCCAGCTGTTTAGCGGCTAATTCAACAGCAGTGATGGATATTTAACTGTACCGGAGAGTCTGACCGACTTCATGAGCTTCATTTGAGGAACAAACGGCAGCTTTTACCTGACGGGAGACCAACGCCTGGGCTGCGGTAGCTAACAGCTAGCATTTTCTCTCTCCCTCTCTTTCTTACACACACACACACACACACACACACACACACACACACAGCCCAGCAGGTTGTCTGTCACTTCTGTTGTAAACCTTGTAATAATAGCTTGTTGAGTACAGATAACATTATTGTTGCTTCGGTTTGAGTGTGGATTAATTGTTAACGGTTTGTTGTGTAGCTAATGTGAGCGGTGGTCCAGTATCACGATCCTGTTACTGATGAGTTGGGTTTTAATAACAGCCGATCTGTGTACTGTAGATGGCGTGGATTGTGATGAGAAGGTGTTGCAATGCACGTATCCGTGCAAAGTGCAAACCATTGTGCAAAACCTGTTTGTTGTGACTTTCTTGCGTGATAAGCTGTGATAAGCTAACCCCCGCCCCCCTCCAAACTCGTGGTTTGTGTCATGCCGAGAAGTGCCTGCTTGCCGAGATCTGCACGCTGCACAACAAATGTGGAACTGGATCATTCATTACGGGGACAGGGATGCAGTATTCGGCACAGCAGTTTTTGGACCTGCCGAGATTTGCATCCCCTGGCTGTTTTAGCCAATTACACTACTTGCTACACGTATGAAATGCATGTTCATATGTATAAACACCTAAACCGTACAGTGGGTCTCATTCATGAAACGTGAGCAGCACGGATTTGTGTGTAAACCCTGAGCAGCGCAAATTTACGTGGATTTCCGCATTCATCAATCTTTTAGTAGTGCTGATTTTTTCGTAGCTACTCACAAAATCTACACCTGCTCCGGACTGTGTGTAGCGCTTGTGTAAATGTAGGAATGCAAATAAATACTGTTTGTCACTGTTGAAAATTACAATTTTAATCCGTATTACTCTCTCTCATGTTCAAAATATGCCGACGCCTTTGAAACATGTAATTTAATCATGACAAACTGTTGAACTGCGCGGTGTTTCTTGCGCTGAACCCGGAGAAGGAGGCGACGGAGGAAAAACTTTCATTAGCTCATCTGAGCATATTTATTTGTCTCTCACAATTGCAGGTGCAGCATAACCCATTACTGACCACTACTGACTGAACATGGCTGAGTCTCTCCTCACACAGGGAGAAGGGTGTGGCTTAACACAACATGTGACAACCTGACATTTGACTTCTGGCTTATCTGACTGCGACACATAGTGGCAGAAATAATGAACTGCAGTTCAGCAAGAGATAACAAACAGAACTTAATTTCATCAATCTGTTATTGTAAAGCTGAGTACATAAAACTAAAGTGTGTCACTCAACACAAACAATTAGAAATATTTGGAGAGAGAGACGTTTTAGGGATCGGACACGCACAAACACGTCAAGGCTCCATCTAATGATGATAATAATCTGATATAAAACCGGAAAAAACTTTTTTGTGTTGCTACAGTACACGCTCGGTGGGCACACACTTCACCCTGCGCAGTAGCGCAGTCGGCACCAGTTTGGATGGAGCTGTGAGAGACGGCTGGTGCTTCTGTAACAATATAACCTGCCTATATAACTACATGTGTTGATACAACCATGCTCCTCTACAGCTGAGGCTGTGACGAGCCTCCCCTTCCCGTCGCTGCTGTAGCTCTGTAGTTGTGTGTATTTTTTTTTTTTTCATGTTTCATATCGAACTATTCTGGCTTTAATTCTTAAACAGTTCTTTAATAAACCAAGGATAGGCCTACTTAATTCACAAAATCTGTTTCTTCCCTCCACGCCTATGACCTGTCCCAGTCACACCACTAGCTACTAACAGAAGACAATTAAATATTTTTTCTGAACTCCACTTCACCCAAAATGACTTTGATCCGTGATCTCTCTTTTTTTTCTCTCTCTCCCTCTTTCCTCGTTTGCGTCATGGCTGCAGGTGAACAGGTTGCACCTACCTCCTAATATGGTGGTCAGGATCTCCTTATATGGCTATTCATGTATGGAGATCTATGCTAATTGCTGATCACCGGGGGCGTGTTACGATGGGTTGGCATTCATGAAGTTACACACGTGTTTACGATCAAATCTGAGTTTCCCGCACCGTTCATGAATCCGGAGTAGAGTTTTAGTAGAGTGAGCTTTTATGTGCAAATCTACACACAGATTTACTCACGTTTCATGAATGAGACCCAATGTGCGTAACCCCAGCAGAGCAGGCACTTCTCGGCATGTGTTGAAAAGTGCCTGCTTGCCGAGATCTGCATGTCGCTCGTGGAATGCCAGGGGATGCAAATCTCGGTAGGTCCAAAAACAGCTGTGCCGAATACTGCATCCCCCATGTGTTTCACTGCAGATACCTGGTGGTCAAATGGGGTTATGCACATTGTATTTAGGGGTGTTTATGCATATGAACATGAATTGCGTAGTAGTGTATTTGGCTAAAACAGCCAGGGGATGCAAATCTTGGCAGGTCCGAAAACTGCGGTGCCGAATACTGCATCCCCGTCCCCGTAATGAATGATCCAGTTCCACATTTGTTGTGCGGCATGCAGATCTCGGCAAGCAGGCACTTCTCGGCATAACACCGGCGGCTGTCACTAATGTTGATAAAGTGATGATTTACAATCAAGAGTTTATCCATTTTATTTTATTTTGAAATGTACCGGATGCTCGGTGCGTTTCATTTCCTGTTTCCTGAGTGATCTAGTCTACGTGGATTGATGCGTGATGGCTGTGTGACTTAATTTGCATATGTTTGGTATTAAAGTAATCCAAAAGTAACTAAAAGTAATCCGTTACTTTACTTTAATTTTGTGATACTTAGAATAAGTTACTAATTACAACAGGTAACTTGTAATTGTACTGAAATACATTTTTAAAGTAACCCTCCCAACCCTGCTAGTTACCTAGTTTCACAGGATCAAAACCAACTGACAGTAACTACCTCAATGGCTCGTTTAGAGAAACTTGCCTTACGGGGTGTTCCCACCAAACGCGATGAACGCGATTTAGTCGCGCGTAAAATGAAATCGCGTCGCGCTAGACGCTCCAGTTTTGACGCTGGTCCAATATGCGAAAAACGCCTCATCGCGGCATCGCATCGCGCGACGAGCCCGCCCAAACAACAACATTTCTTCCGCCATTTCATTCTCTCGTCGACCATGGCTGAGATAACCACCATTGCTGCGCTGTACCTGCTCTGGAGGACTTCTCAGCTTCGTCTGCGGGCTAGGCGCTGACGTCGGTTCTGGGTGCATTCTACCCTACGGAGGCGGCGTGAGCTCGGCGAGTTCCACCGTCTCCTGCAGGAGCTACGCCTGGACGACGGCCGGTTCCAGCGGTACTTCAGGCTGACTGTTGGCCAGTTTGAAGACCTGCTAGCCAGGGTTGGTGCCAGGATCTCCCGCCTGGACACCAACTACCGGCGCTCCATTCCAGCTGCGGAGCGCCTTTCCATCTGTCTCCGGTGAGTTAACGTTTTTCAGTTTGTCAAATTCAATCAATCAATATTCACTGTAGTTAGCAAGACTCCGACCGGTACAGGACCGGGAGGTTTAGCTGCTGCTCTGCCCAGAACTGGTGCTTCATAGCCGGCCATAATCCAGTGGAAAACAATCGCTAAAAAAAAAGAAGTAAAAAAAGATCTGTGTGTGTGTGTGTGTGTGTGTCCCAACTTTGATTATGGTCAATATATAATATAATATAATATAATATAATATAATATAATATAATATATCATATAAAACATGTATCATTGTGCAACACTGTGTAGGGCACAGATTAAATGAATGTTTTCTATGCTGCAGATTCCTGGCCACTGGTGATTCCTACTGGACGATCGCCAACAGCTTCCGCGTTGGCGTCTCCAGTGTGTCCAGGATTGTGCCAGATGTGGTCTCCGCCATTTGGGACTGCCTTGTGGGGGAGTTCATGCCTGTGCCCACCACGGAGGAGTGGAGGTCCATCGCGGAGGGGTTTGAGGAGCGGTGGAACTTTCCTCTCTGCTGTGGTGCTGTGGATGGGAAGCACGTCAGGATCCAGGCCCCTGACAACTCTGGCTCCCAGTTTTTTAACTACAAGGGGACATTTTCCATTGTCCTCTTGGCTGTGGTGGATGCCAGGTACTGCTTCCGGGTGGTAGATGTCGGGGGTTACGGGAGGACCAGCGACGGGGGTATCCTGGCCAACTCTGCCTTTGGTCAGGCCCTTCGTTCTGGCACCCCCCAGCTGCCTGCTGACCATCTGCTGCCCGGAGCTGACCACAGGGGACCCCAGCCACACGTCTTCGTGGCTGATGAGGCTTTTCCACTCCGGAGAAACCTCATGAGGCCATTCCCTGGGCGCACCCTTGCCAGAGACCGACGGGTGTTCAATTACCGCCTGTCCCGGGCACGGCTGGTGGTTGAATGTGCCTTCGGGATCCTGGCATCTCAGTGGCGGCTGTACCGGCGGGTTCTGGAGGTCCAGCCAGATGTTGCCGAGGGCTGCGTCAAGGCAACATGTGTGCTCCACAACTTCCTGCGGAAGACGACCCCCACGCCTGCTGTGAGGAGCATCGCCCCAGGTGGTGTTGTGGAGCCGCTGCCAGGTCTGGGCAGAGTTGCAGCCAACAACTCTGGTCGAGAGGCTATCACGGTGCGGGAGACCTTTGCGGCCTACTTCTCCGCAGAGGGATCAGTCCAGTGGCAGGCTGACGTGTAGTGCACGAGCACTCCTTCAACGGCTCTTTTAAGAGCCACCCATACATACTAAAGAGCATACGTCCTGCAGTATCACTATACTGACACAGAATTAAAATGAAATGAATGCATGTATATAAGCACAGTATACTTTATGCACTATATCCAGTGCATATATAGTAGATGTATTGTAGATTATGTTATAATAGCTATAGAAGTATTTAAATGTGTATATTATTTTATGATGAGTTGAATACAAACAATGAGATAGCTTATTAATTCATGACAAAGTTATCTTTCAACCAATTACATTGTGGCTGTCAAAACTTAATTCTGCTTCATTCTCTGATGTCAGCTGTCATTGCAGAAACATCGCAACCCTCCTCACCCCAGTCTCCCGCACAGCAGCAGTGGGCAGGATGCCTCTGAAGTTTGTTCCACAATCATCCGCAGCCACTCATCTCTATATACCAGATCCACACGCCATCTCCAGCACTTCCCTCTTCATCCAGGAACCCTTTGCACATGTATCAATAAAAAAATGTCCTGCAGCTTCTGCATCTGCCTGATTATTGATTAGTGACCTCTGTGTAGACCAAAAACTCACATTAAAGTGTACTATTGCACAGATTAAGAAATTCTTTCTTTGTTTTGATGTTTCCAGCATCTTACCAAAGACAGATCCAGGTTCAACGGCTGACCTCCTGCAGTTTTGGACTTTTAACTGGTCAGGAATTTTCATAAACACACAAATTCACCCTTCAAATTGTGAACTAGGTTATGATGGTTTGTCTTTTAAGTGGGTTCCCTGAAAAAGAGTTTGGAAAACACTACTGATTGTTGATAGTGAGGCAGTGGATTCCTCATCAAATCATAATTTCTTGCCGCCTTAACTGTATATTTAAACTTTTAATGTTAATATGAAAAATCCCTTCAAATTACATTCTTTTGTTTACTTTATCTTAATAAGCTCTGCACAGCTGGAAGCTAAATTTACAGTATAAAATGTTGAAGGTGTGCAACAAATGTATACACATACATATCTGAAGTCTGATGATAATTGTCTGGTGAGAGAAGATGAAAGACAACAAAGGTAATTAACTTTTGTGAAAAAAGATTTATTTAGAAAATGAAATATAATATATATATATATATATATTTGCAACCCAACATATATATATATATATATATATAAATAAAAGATTGAAAAAAATATAATACAAAGACAATATAAAAAAATATAATTTCAAAAATATAATTAATAATTACAAACACACAAAACAAACAAGGAAGAGCCTCAGGAACACATACTTGAGGTCAATATTCCTCGATAGCCTGGTCGTTCCCTGCAGACATTGTTGCCCCATTAGCTAATAAGCTACTCGGCACTGTCCAAATTGAGCACAACTGTGCTAGCTTCATAAATAAGTTTATGAATCTGGAATTTTACAAAGGCCTTCACTTGGGGCTCCAATCTCTCCAGGGAAGGAGCCAGGCTATCGAGGAATAATTGATCCTCGGAGCGGGGAGGTTGGGGTGCAGGCTGCGGTGGCCTTGCCCGCAGGGTCTCCAGCAGCAGGTTTTGGATGCGGAGGTGCTCACTCTCATCATCCTCCCTCGCCCTCTTCTGTGTCTTCTTCCTTCCTGTATATAATAGAAACACCATATTATATAATACTGCATCCAATAAATGTGTGTGTGTGTATGTGTGCATGCGTGTGTCAGGCAATGATCAGGCAACAGATAAAAACATTTGTCATGTACATACCAATCGGTGGTCTCGCCACTGAAGTAGCAGGGGCAGCAGCAGGGACAACAGCAGGTGGAGAAGCAGGAGCCGGGAAAGCCGGGGGAGAGACAGCAGGTTCCTCCTCCTCAGCCTCGTCCTCAAAGTGATATTCTTCTTCTATATTATTGACAAGAAAGTATTAGTTTTGTATTCACTTTTGTTTGTACATACGGTGTATTCACTGTCTTGGTCATTTCAGTGTGAAAAAGCATTGTACAAACACACTCAAATCATTCAGTTTAGCCATAATAATACCTAATCTCCACAAAACCTTTGAAAATTATGATTAGTTGAGGTTGTGAAAAAGAAATATATTTGCTGAGACATGTATGCAAGTCAGTTATCCTCTTATCAAAAAAAAAATATATATATTACATGATGTGTGTATCTTCATTTTTCAACAAACCTCTCTGTGACAGGCCTGCTGTCTCTCCCTCGTCCTCCACCGACTCCCTACTCTGATCTGGGGTCCCATCTTCCTCGACCCCCTCCCCCATGTTCCCACTCGTCTGTCTTGGGGTGATGAAGGGGTCGAGGAAAGACAGGACCCCAAGATATTTCCATTTTTTGCCTGTCCCTGCTGCTGCCCCGCTCTTTGGCACCTTTCGCCTCTCCCTCAAGTATGTGTCCCTGAGGCTCTTCCACTTCCTCCGACATGTATCAACTGAAAAACCACACGTTAATTAATTAAATTAAATTAACTGTTGAACCATGAACCAGACAAGTATGCCGGTAAAGCCAGCTATGCTAACTGGGGCTATGCTATTGCAAACGTCAACAGATAGCTACAGCAATCAAGCAACAGACAGATACAGAACTTACCAGGTATTCCACACACCTCGCTCACGCTCACCCAGGCCCGGCCCTTCTTGTTCCTGTCCCTATAGAGGGGACAGGAACAATCATATAGCTCTGGGTGAGCGGTCACGGCGGGGTCCGCCCGCTATTCAGACATCCCACTATTCCGACATGTCACTATTTAGACATCCCGCTATTACGACATCCCTCTATCTAGACATACCGGTAGTCCGACACTTTTTGATACCGCTATTCCGACACGTCTTTTTTTTTTTTTTTTTTTTTTTTTACAGCTGCGATACCCAGGCGCGTCTCTCTCTCTCTTTTCTTTTCAGCATGTCTATCACTGGTTTGATGAGTGATGTTCTTAATCTCAACAACTCAACTATCAAGCAAACAAAACTGACACATATGATAAACAAACAGAACTATGCTGCAGTTTGTTTGTCAAGTTAACCTGTGACCTTCAGCACCACGGACAGCGCCGCGGATGAGCCGAGGAGAAGCTGCAGCTGTGAGCGTCTGGGCTCTGGGCTTAGGGCCTGGGGCCTCATTTATGAAAACTGTAAGTAAGCAGTGTAAAACTGCTGCTACTAAATGTTTTGCTTAGGCCTACGGTGAAAAGACAGCCCAAAATATTTACACCTTTTTCAGATCTATCAAACTGTGCGTGCACAACTCTGCACCTCAACTTTGATAACTGGATCCAAGAATGGTGCGCAGTTGCGCACGTGAACACACCTCCGTCCCGGAATGCCTACACAACCATATGGTCAGCACGTGCATATTAATTAGCCATGTGCTCTCTGTGGAGCGACAACAAAGTGACAACGAAGACAACGGGCGGAGGGAGGGGGAAAGAAAGCGAGATACATGGCATCAGGCAATAAATCAGGCAAAAACCTCCCAAATCTCAACAAAAGGGAGCAGAAAAAAGAATAATCTTATGTAATCTGCCCCTTTATTCCAGACAATCTTTTTTTTCTTCTTTTACCTATGTTAAAACAATGTAAAGCAGCAGGATAAACTCAGGTGACAGAATAATAACAGTCTCAGCTCTGCAGATCAGTGTGTGCTGCTGCTGGTGTGTTTTTAAACTTGGAGGGTTTGTTTTTTCTTCTCTAATAGGCCTATGTATTTGTGTATGAGAAACAGTGTCTCAGATGAAAAAATAAAAATAAATCAGAATGACACTCTGACTATAACGTAATCAATCAATGTCGGAAAAGCGGAATGTTTGAAAAATAGTAAAGTGCCGCTACTCCGACAATGAAAAAAAAAAATGTCGGAATAGTGGGACGCTTAAAAAATAATGTTAATGCCGCTATTCCGACAATTAGAAGTCAATGTCGAAATAGCGGCATGTCTGAATAGCAGCATGTAACCGGTCACGGCCACGATTAGTTTCTCCTCCATTCTTCTTTTGGAAATTGAGCGGCAAGCCGGCAACAAGGGAGGGAACACCAGGACGTCCGTACGTCAGCACGTCAGCACGTCGGTGACGATCTCAAAGCTGATTGGCTGTCGCGGCGCGTCTTCACGCGAATTCGCCGCAAAAGTTAAATTATTTCAACTCGAGCGATGAAGCATCATCGCGCCGGGCGACGCGATTTTTCGCGGCCAACGCGTCCATCGCGCCGCGCTATCGCATCGCCCGGCGCGATGACGCGACTAATCGCGTGTTTGCATTGACTTTACATGTAATCTCGACGCGCGATGAAGCGTCATCGCGTTTGGTGGGAACACCCAGTTAGAAGAAGGAGAACCTGTTGTAAGGAGAAGGGTTTTAAGAGACAGAATAGCTCTGGCAATTCAGCACGGGTCCGAGGCTAACGGGGCTCTACCTCCGTCGCTGCAAGTCACAATAGCGTTGCGATACTTTGCTACGGGGTCAATGCAGAATGTGGTTGGGGACACAATCCAAGTCCACAAAGTACTGTGTGCCAGGCGTTGTGTGAGCACCTCGACAATTACGTGCAGCTGCCGTCAGGAGCAAGACAGGATGTGGTGAGGCAGAAATTTCAAAACATTGCCGGCTTCCCGGATGTGGTGGGGTGTGTCGATGGGACACACTTGTAAATAAAAGCGCCCAGTGAGCATGAAAACGCATACGTCAACAGGAAGGGTTTTCATTCACTGAATGCTCAGCTTGTTTGTGACCCAGATCTTATCTTAACGAACTGTGTAATTAAATGGCCTGGCTGTAAGCATGACAGCTTTATATTGAGACAATCAAGCGTCTATACGCACTTTGAGGAGGGCAGAGCCACAGGGATGCTGTTGGGTGATTTGGGTTACCCACTCAAAACATGGCTTATGACTCCCTACATCAACGCTGATACCCTCCCCAAGAGACGCTACAATGAAGCCCACAGCAAAACCCGCAATGTCATTGAACGCTGCATAGGGGTCCTTCACAAAGGTCATTTGTGTGTTTTTTTTTTTGTTCATTGTTCATCAATTGTCTTGATAGGCATTACAATGGATCCAGATGGAGCAGCTGTGGTGGCAGGGGCATGTTGTGGAAGGTTCCTTGTGATGTAGACCCTGAGCAGCCAGGGGAGGAGGAAGAGCCTGAGGGGAATGAGGAGGCCCAGTTACAACGTTACAGAGCAGCCACAAGTTAACGGTTGTTTTCCGTTGTTACCCTAGTTTAACGTTAGGCTCCCAGATAGAAACTGACTTAACGTTTAACCCATTTGACACTCATTCAACGTTCAACTCCCACCTATTTCGTTTAAAAACAAACAAACAAAAAAAAACATCAGTTCTGTTCATTTTGTTATTCTTGATAACATACATAAAATAATAACATAGCCTATGTTAAATGAGCAACAATTGAATGATGGCACAAATCCACAAGTACTTGAAAAAAGCAGTAAAGATACTGCAGCAAAAGCAGTGAAGATCTACCACGACCATCTATGAAATATCTCTCTCTCTCTCTCAAAATTGCAAGAATTTCCTAGAATTTCAATAGGGTCCTCCATCTGACTTTGTCACTTTTCTCTCTCTCTCTCTCTTTCTCTCTCTCATATGACATGATTGTTCAATGCATGTGGGCTAATTGTATTTTTTTGTATTTCTTTGTTATTTAGTTTAGTTTAATAGGTTTATTTGTATCAGAGAAAATTTACAAAATATTAAATATGAGATAATAATGGAACGTTACGCGTCGGAGTTTTCAAGGTAAATTCATGCAAAACAGCAGATGTGCAGTGCCTACAGGGGCAGTTTTTCAGGAAGCAGTCCACAAGAGCGTTTTAGGGTTGTTGGATTGTGTATTGAGTAAAACCAAGAAATCCCATTATCCTCCTTAGAATAGCTCTGAGCAGCTTGCAGCTCTCCTCCACCATTCTTAAAATCGTGCCTACTGCTATGACTATAAGAACCTGTTTTCAGTGATGAAAAGTAAACAATCAGCTGGTTGATCAGCTGTGTTTAACGTTTCAGGTGTCCCAATTATGATGTTTAGATGGATGAACTGGACCCCTTCCCATCCGCGCCTGTGTGTGCATGAAAATCGGTGATCTAGATGAGTTTTACTGCACTGGGCTCTGGCTAGCCCCTAGTTCCGATGCCGCCCCCCTAGTGCTTACGTCTACATTTCTCCATGAGGAGTAAACGTTAGATGTCCAGAGCATCCAGCGATCGGGACTGTAGCATGTGACAGAAGTCACTGTCAGCACAAACGTAACAGCTTAATTAATGGTGTTTTCACACATGTTTAGTGCGCACCCTAGTGCTGCTCCAAATGTTAAAATGATACATTGTTTCATTTTTCAGTTAGTGTGGTTGCTTTCACACCTGCTTTTTGTCACTCGGGACCATAGACTTTAAAGTAACATTGCGGAGTTCGTCGGCCTTAAAATAATGTTTCCAGACTCATTGCAGTGATAGAAAAATGGTTAATAGGATGAATGGTGCTGCCGCCGCAGCCTGAGCGGGGTCGCGTCGGCTGAAACTGCACTATGTAACTTCCCTGCACGGGTACGAAACACCGCCCCCCCCCCCCTCCCTCCCCTCTGCGTCGGAGAGAGACGTAGAGGGTAAAAGCGAAACTTACGGTTCTCCTCCGGTCGTCGTCGCCACCGACGCCCTCCCCCGACCACCCGCCACACAGTCTCCTTGCAAACATGTGGGAAATACTGTCGTTTATTAATGGGAATAGACGCTGGATGTAGTGATGTGTCGGTCGCGAACGAGCCGGCTCTTTGAAGTGAACGACGGGAGCCGGCTCCTCATTGGGAGCCGTTTTAGTTTTTTTTTCTCCTCTGCTTGTTGTAGTGAAAGCCACAGATCGACGGGGGAAGGGGGTAAAAACGAAACTAATCAACCAGCGCATCCAGCACGAGCCTGTGGCAGCACCTCTCTCTCTCTCTCTCTCTCTCTCTAGCTGGTGCGGGCACTCACGCAGGCACATGGACAGGTAGGGTAGTGGCAGTAATAAACAAATGCGCTAAGTCGCGCTAATGCGTTCAAATTGCTATCCTCCCCCCATCTGATAGTCTGACCGTCCGACGGAGGAGGGGGGGCATTTGGGCATTTAAATAAGCAGTAAGCAGTTCAAAGGCAGAGTGTAGATTGTGCAAGGTGAAAATCTCATATGGAGCAGGCACCACAAACACATGCACAGGCACATATGTATGCAGGATGTACAGCATTGACAATTTTGATTGATTATTTTGATTTTGATTTTCATCCATAAGTGCAAAAGAAAAGTTAGTCTGGAGCCCTGGACTTTGTTTTTTATAGGCCTACTTTATAATTTATTTTTGTAACACTCTATTCAAGGTTGAGTGTGTTCAGTAAATAAAGGCATAAATGAAAATATTTGATATAATGTTTGTTTTTTTACATTAGTAATTAATTTTACACATAGTTTTGCATTATTTTGGTGATAAGCAACATAAAATCTGAAGAGCCACTTGGGAGCCGAAAGAGCCGGCTCTCCAAAAAGAGCCGGAATTCCCATCACTAGCTGGATGCGCTGGCTGATAAGTTTCGTTTTCGTTTTTCCCCCCAGACTATAGCGCTTCTCAACCAGATGGTGGGAGCACTGAGCTGAAACTCCGCAATGTTGCTTTAAAAAATATGGACGTAGCATCTGTGACGTCACCCATTGGTTTTGGGGAGTCGTTTTTGTGACTCATATATGGCGGCCTGAACAGCGCCATGTTGGATTGGCCGGCCGAGAACCCGCCCACTGGCCTTGAAGCAGCTGTCTCCGGACCGCTGTGGACCTGTCACTCAACGTTTCCGCGCCCTAATTGGCAAGAATTTTAACCTAATAATAGTAAAACGGTAGAGTTAAAAAAAAAATCACCCCCCTCAGAGTGGCCCTCATTTATCAAACTTGCGCAGGATCTGGTGTAGATTCTGGTGTAAATATCAGTGTACGCCAAGTGTCACGTGTGATTTACTAAAAGTGTGTACGCTGCTGATTTTAGCGTAGAACCGGCGTGGCGTTGATAAATCCGGCGGCTGAAAACAATCGTAATTTAAATGACACGCCCCCGTATATTCATGCTTCAGAGGCCTCCCCTGCCCTCTTTGCGACATGGAGACGCGGAAGACTGCCAAAAAAAGAAACTTTTCTGAGGCAGAAATCGAGGTGATCACCACGGAGGTGGAGCGAAATAAAATAGTTTTATTTGGTTCCCTTAAAAGCGGAATTAAGGGCACACAGAAGTCCGCAGTGTGGGCCAAGATAACAGCGGCAGTGAACAGTGTGGGTGCTGACTGTAGCCGACGTCATATCTGGCCCTCTGCGTTGTGTTTCTCACGGCCTGCCCTAGGTGGGGTTTGATCCCACAACCTCCTGCACCGGAGGCGACGATGCTAACCTCTTCGCCAAGAGGTTGACAACCACTTGGCAGGTTGGTTAGCACGTCTTTTATGGGTGGAGTGAGTGCACATCCGTTACACTGACGCACAGAGTCCAGCTGAGGTTTCATTTTATTTCTTGTAAAATATAATATAAATAATACAATTAGGGCCGGGACTCGATTAAAAAAATTAATCAAATTAATTAGAGGCTTTGTAATTAATTAATCGCATATAAATATTTGACCTGAGAACAGTCAGAAGCATTTTTTTTCACATGGATTTTAGTATACCATTGAATGACTGAATAGCTTAAGCAACAAAACATTGTTTTTTTTCAAGGTGGTACTTAACCAAGACCAACAGACTAGGGATGCAAATTATCGATTAATTCATTAATCAATATTTGATACATACAGATTAAATGGTCTTTCCTGCCAATATACTATGATGATTACTGTAGTATTTAACTAGGCTACTTAAACCACAGTAGCATAAACTGATTTGTTGAACTCAGCCTGATGTAAACATTAATAAAACTCAGTAACCAATCACACAGGCAGCTCCATGTTGTCTCTGTGTGATGTTCAGGGACAGGTCAGGACAGTCTGAGGACAGAGCTCTGAGGGTGAAGTCTTATGCACCATGAGACACTGACAGGTCTGTAGCTACATCTTGACCACATATCAGCTGTGCAGCTGCAGCAGAGGAAACTCCGCTGTTCTCAGCTTCCCCGCGACGAGCGCTTTTTTTTTTTTTTTTTTTTTAAACACGCCCCCCCCCTCCCCTCCCCTCCCAGAGCGGAGCAAGCAACAAGCCTGCTGCTGCCTGCAGAAACCAAACGCGGCTTTGAATGCCGAGTAAAATGTCATATTCACAGTCACAACTTCCACAATAAAACCAAAGATTACCTGTTCAATATAAACTCAGCACCGCTGCTGCAGCAGCCTGAGCGGGTCTCTCTGCACCGCGGCGCCACGGAGCTCCAGGCCCGACTCTTCCTGCTCCTCTCCCCCAGACACAGGACCCTGTCCTGGGTCACCCAGCGCTAAGAGTCTCCCTGTAGCATGAGGCTGTGCTCGGCGCTAGCCTACTAATAGCGGCGGCGCCAGTCCCGATGCCGCCGCTGTGCACCAGCTGCCGGTAACGAGGCGGTGCCAGTTGCCGTCGTCGCCGTCCCCGGCAACGGGACCGCGGCGACCGCTGGTACGAGCAGCGCCGCCATTAGCAGCTATTAGCACAGCCTCATGCTACAGGGAGACTCCTCGCGCTGGGTGACCGGGCACATGGTGCTGTCTCTGGGGGAGATGAGCAGAAAGACCGGGGCCTGGAGCTCCGCGGCGCCGCAGTGCAGAGAGACCGGTCAGGCTGCGGCTGGAAGCGGCTGTGTGACAGGGAGAGGAGGAAGACCAGTAGCTCAGCAGGGCCGCGTGTATATCGGACCACAGGACCATAATCGCTGTATAAACGATTGATGGGCTCCCCGACCATCATGGGGATAAGAGGCGGTGGGGACACTGATGAGCCTGAGCTGGATGACGGTAAGAAAGTTGAGAGAGTCTGCAAAGTGCAACGTTTGTTGTATTTTATTAGTATCACTTATACTGGGTGCCATGCAAAACAAAGTAGAATAAAAATGAAATTCCCTCCCCAGAACAGCCAGGTCCAAGCTGCGCGCGAGGGGGCCTGGCAACTGCAGGAGTGGGAGAGGAGGGAGAGCCAACTTGCTCAGCTCCACCACGCGCTGCTCCAGCTCCACCACCAGCTCCAGCTCCACCATCACACGCTGCTCCACCACCACAAGCCCGGTTCATCACCCAAGAGGTTCTGGACAGGCAGGACGAAATATGTCAGTTGTTAGGACAAATAAACAGTGGTGTGCGGCTAGCCCTGTCAAAAATTAAAATAATAGTTTTTTTTTTCATAATCAAAAAGTGATTTTGAAATGTGTCTGGAGTCAATTACTTGTTAAGTATGCAACTTTATCCAGAAAACGAATGGTTATATTTTGTGGCGCTCAGATCTCCTATGTCCTATAAACACATCACAGCTCCGTTCCTCGGCTGGGGCCAGCAGGGGCCTTTGATAGAAGCTGGACGCTGCTATTGGGTTAAAATGTTGAGTGACCGTATCATCAGCCAATCAAATTTTGATGTGTTATTGACAGAACGCCCTAGGGCCAGCGGAATTTCTAGTGCTGGCCTTGGCGTTGTCATTCAAATGAGCTTGACTGATTGGCCCATGGACAGGTGCGTGATGACGTACTATTATCGGCTATTCTGGAAAGGTGATGGCGGCAAGATCGGATATGACTGCGGACCTGCTGGCGCCCGTTTACAGAGAAAATGGAAATTGTGAGTAAAGGAAGGCCGACACCAAAAATGGACGGACTAACACAAGGTGCGTTTCCATCAGCTGTTGAGATGCGCATCTAGATGTATCGCATCGGAAAATGATGATGGAAACGCCGTGATTCGCATTAAAATCCCCTGATTCGCACAAACTGAAATACGCTCGCTATGGCCGGGTTTTGGTTGATTCGAATGGGATGGAAACAACTGTATGCGAATCAAGTGTGACGTAGCGCACTTTCACCCCGTCTACTCCCGTGTTTGCAGTTCACTCACAAGACAACATCAGGGTTTCCGCTGTCACACAACAATTAATTAATTAATTGTGGCACTGCCACGGCAAAATAAAAGCCCCCACACACCTTCATAATGATGTTACTGCACTTCTTCATAGTTCCTCCTCAGTAAAAACGAAACGCCTATCAACCAGCGCACCCAGCGTTTATCATTAATAAAGTCTGTGGCAGCCGCGACTCTCTCTCTCCCACACACACACAGGTCGCGTTATGAAGGTAATAAACATATGCGCTAAATCGCGCTAATGTGTTCAAATCAGACCGTCAGTCCGTCCGGGGGGGGGGGGGGCAAAGTCCGTAGATGGAAACACACACGATTCGAATTTCTTTTAATGCGCATTGCCCAGTAATGCGAATCACTTTGGATGGAAACATGGCTACAGACTAACAAAGGATTTGTGCGCCATTTTAAAGAGGGAAATTACGATCGGTACGACTGGATGACAGCTAGCACAGAGCTAAACAAGTTGTTCTGCTGGCCATGTTTACTTTTTTGTACGGGCTCCGGAACATGGAACAGCAGCGGGTTTAGCAGCCTGAACAGCTTCACCAGGGCAGCTATCAAACATCAGATATCGGAGCGTCACATTATAAATGTGGTCCATTTGAAAACGTTTGGTGTGGCCAGGGTTGATTTGCAGCTTGATGAGCAACGGAGGAGGGAAACAAGCCTGCACAATGAAAGGGTGAAAAAAAATCGTGACATAGCCTACTGAAACGCCTGATCGACTGCGTTATCTTCTTGGGGCAGCAAGAGGTATCATTCAGAGGGCACGATGAGAGAAGCGAGTCTCTTAATCAAGGTAATTACATGGAATTACTAAATTTGCTGTCAAATTATGATGCTGAGCTGTGACCTCATAAATGCCATTGCCGAGGTGTTGGATGATGCCATCAAGAAAGAGATCGGCCAGGCCAGATTTGTGGCCATTATGGTTGATGAAACATCGGACCTCAGCAACATGGCTCAGCTGTCATATGTACTGAGGTACGTTACAGAGGACAAGGGAGTGAAAGAGATTTTTAAAGTTTTAAGACGTTACAAATAAAAAACGAGCCAGTGATCTAGCTCCTTTGATCATTGAAGTTTTGGAAATCTATGACTGCAAAACAAAGTTAGTAGCTCAGTGCTATGATGGTGTAATATTTTGGGCTGTCTTTTCACCGTAGGCCTAAGCAAAAAATTTAGTAGCAGCAGTTTTACACTGCTTACTTACAGTTTTGATAAATGAGGCCCCAGGCCCTAAGCCCAGAGCCCAGACGCTCACAGCTGCAGCTCCGCGGCTCATCCGCGGCGCTGTCCGTGGTGCTGAAGGTGACAGGTTAACTTGACAAACAAACTGCTGCATAGTTCTGTTTGTTTATCATGTGTGTCAGTTTTGTTTGCGACTTGATAGTTGAGTTGTTGAGATTAAGAACATCACTCCCTCATCAAACCAGTGATAGACATGCTGAAAAGAAAAGAGAGAGAGAGAGAGACACGCCTGGGTATTGCAGCTGTAAAAAAAAAAAAAAAAAAAAAGAAATCGGAATAGCGGTATCAAAAAGTGTCGGACTACCGGCATGTCTAGATAGAGGGATGTCGTAATAGTGACATGTCGGAATAGCGGGCGGACCCCAGGAAACCCAGCAATCTCATAAAAGGCTCTTTTAATCACAGTTTGCTGAGCATCCGCATACGGGAAATTAATGTACTGCCGTGAGAGGGACTTTATTGCCGCCAGCACTGACGGCATGGTTCGGCCGATGGATGGTTGTGAGATGCCAGCTCGATCCCCAATCTCCCGTTGAAAGGTCCCGGTGGCCAAAAACCCCAACGTGGAGAGCACCTGCACTGGCACAGGTATAGCACAGGAGCACCTTGTCTCCCTCTGCAACTGTGGCTCCAGTGTCCGGCAGAGGAGGAGGAGGAGATCCCTTGGCAGCCGAAAGCGGCTGAGCAGCCATTCATCGCTCTCCTGCAGAAGATCCTCCCGTTGGCGGAAATTCCGTTCCCGATGGAGAGGAGCGTATTCCTCTAACAGCAGGAGGTCTGCCATCATCAATGTGTGATGACGGTCAAAGTTTCTCACCCGTTAAATATGGGATTGAATGTGCATCTGACCAATCACACTGCAAATCTGTCAGGCCACGCATTGCGCTTGATCACCCAGGATTGCTCATGTCAGCCTGCTTTCTGACACCAGACCCCAGTGGCAGCCGAGAGGATAGCAGTTTTTTGAACGCGGAAGTGAGCTTCACTTTTCAGACCGACCACTGCCCCCCCTTGCTCAGGACCAAACTTGGAGAGCGTCATGTCTACCGATCTGGAAACGCTAATTGATAAAACCTTTGTCACGTAACGTTATGAGTTACGTTACACGTTAAAATTACGATATAAGTGACAGAGTGCTCTATCGTACTGTAGACATTTTTATATCGTACTGTGGACTCCCACAGTGCCACCAGATTAATGGTCGGACATTTGGATCCGCTCATCTCTTCTATAGCTTTCTTGAATGGCTGTAAGAATGTTACTAACATCTGGAGTGTGTCCTTTGAGGTGTTGCGCATCCTGTGCCATTCCCCCTGGTCTGGAGAATGTTTTACACAGTATCATATGAGAACAGCACAGATTCCAGCATATCCAGCTTGGTTACATGCTGTCATTCCGACATACCGCTATTCCGACATGCGAACGTCCCACCGTTGAAAACTGACGTGCCTACACGCCGGAATAGCGCGTTCGAAATTATCGAACGATTTCTGGAGCAGCAGGCAGCTATTTGTGCCGCTCTCCTCTCTGCACAGGTGAGGAGATGTGGTAGCTCAGGTGACATCTTCACGCTGAGGGAAACGGACATTTCAAATGCTGAGGAAGTAGCTAAAGCACTCGAGCCTATGAAAGACGCAACCAGCATCATGTCGGAGGACTCCACACCCACACTGTCAGTGATCGCTCCATTCAGTCCCTCCAGGAATTTGCGATGTTGCGATCGCAACAATTAACGCAAATTCAGCCTATCCCCGCAAATTTTTGCGATCTTGCAATTTTGTACAATCACCGCAACTTTTCCGCAAATTGGACCAATTGTCGGTGCTTTCCGCGAGTTACACAGCAGAGAGTGCGAGTCTGGACGGAGCGGTGGTTGAAAGTGAGTTCACGGAGGAATGGCGTGGCTGGGCTGACGGCAAGAAACTTGATAAAACGTGCACAAAGTGATAAGTAAAGGAACACAAGCTGAGTTGAACGTGTTGAGTGTGTGAGTTGTCCTGGTTGACCACCCGAGGCTGTGTCAACCCCGCAGCACTCGCCGAGGGGGAATCCAGTGAGTGCGCCACTGCAGGGCCGGAGCGGAGCAGCCGGCGGCCAGGTGCCCCTTCCCCCATCCTAAGGCCCTGGACCTGAGTAGCCACCCTCCCCTTCAAAGACTGGACTGTTTTAATGGCATTTTAAAACAGTTCTTTTAAACAGACATTTTAAATAAAAGTAAAACAACTTTCAACTCTATGTAATTTTCCTGTGCCTTTCTTAACAAGTGGAAAATTGCTGGTATAACAGGACCTCACATTATTTTGTGACATTTCAAAATGTTCAGTTTTCCTTTGATTTTTAATTATTCAGAACAAAGCTGCAACTTTTTTTTGCAACTTTAGCTGTCTCCCGCAATTTAATCGCAACAAAAGCGCTTAAAACATCGCAACATGCACCGCAGGCATTTTAGGCCGCAACAATCAGAAAAAAAGCCAGCGAAATCCTGGAGGGACTGATAAGTTAGTTGGCTGACCCCCTTAACTCTGTGATCCTGATGTGATATTAACATGAATGTTGTGTTGTCTTTGGCAGGCACAGTCGTCCGAAGAGACTGTACACCACTTTTGGGCACAGGTTGCAGCCGCTGTGATAGTGGGACTTTTATGAATCGACCCAATGGCTTGAATAAGTGCTTCCCCTGCAGCATATGTGTCCCAGGTGCAGTCAGATTCCAACAGACTCAGATATGTAACTAATTTCATTTTCATTTTCATAACCTTTATTTAAACTCGGAGATATATTGAGGAGTAACCTCATTTACAATATAGCCGAGATAAAAACACATAACACACAAGGACAGAAGACAAGACATTTGAAACATACAAAAACTTAACAGAATACCAGAATATAAATTGAAACATAGTTAAAAGCACGAGCAGTTAGAGGTAAAATAAGATGTAGTTATGGCTTTAAATTGTCCCATTGATAAAAGTGAGGTAAGTTTCAAATGATTCTGCAGAGTGTTCCAGGTTGTAGGTGCACAGTAAGAGAAGCTGGTCTTTCCAAGTTCGGTGTTAACCAGTCCCTCCAGGAATTCGCGATGTTGCGATCGCAACAATTAACGCAAATTCAACCAATCCCCGCAAATTTTTACGATCTTGCAATTTTGTACAATCGCCGCAACTTTTCCGCAAATTGGGCCAATCGTCGGTGCTTTCCGCGGGTTACACAGCAGAGAGTGCGAGTCTGGACGGAGCGGTGGTTGAAAGTGAGTTCACGGAGGAACGGCGTAGCTGGGCTGACAGCAAGAAACTTGATACAATGTGCACAAAGTGATAAGTAAAGGAACGCGAGCTGAGTGTGTGAGTTGTCCTGCTTGACCACTCGAGGCTGTGTCCCCCGCCCGCAGCACTCGCCGAGGGGGAATCCAGTGAGTGCGCCACTGCAGGGCCGGAGCGGAGCAGCTGGCGGCCAGGTGCCCCTTTCCCCATCCTAAGGCCCTGGACTTGAGTAGCCACCCCCCCTTTTTAATCAAAGACTAGACTGTTTTAATGGCATTTTAAAATCGTTGCTTTACCACGATTTTTAAACAGACATTTTAATTAAAAATAAAACAACTTTCAACTCTATGTAATTTTCCTGTGCCTTTCTGAACAAGTGGAAAATTGCTGGTATAACAGGACCTCACATTATTTTGTGACATTTCAAAATTTTCAATTTTCCTTTGATTTTTAATTATTCAGAACAAAACCGCAACTTTTTTGCAACTTTCGCTGTCTCCCGCAATTTAATCGCAACAAAAGCGCTTTAAACATCGCAACATTCACCGCAATTTTTTCAAAATGTGGCCGCAAAATCAGGCATTTTAGGCCGCAACAATCAGAAAAAAAGCCCGCGAAATCCTGGAGGGACTGTCCATTGCATGCACAGCTGCTCCAGTACACAGACGCAAGCTTCGTGGGTGACACACCAATCGTCCGAGAAAACAAACTGGCCATCCACGATGACCTGGCAAAGAGATACACGAGTGTGCAGAACAAGACCATTCTTTACACAGCCTCTACACTCGACCCCAGGTTCAAAGCACTGCCTTTTCTTGCAATAGATGAACAGCTGGACATCCATGCCAAAGTGATTGCAGAGGCTGCAGAACTTCAGGTAATTAGTCCACTCTTTAAAAACACATTTAAAAAAGTATATAGTAGTGTGGCGAGGGCTTAGTGTCAAACAATATTAAAGGGGGGGTGGTGTAACTAAAGATAACTAAAGAGGGACCAACAACGCCACCCCCAGGAAGTAAACACAGATAAACAGATTTAAATGCAGAAATAAGCCAATAAGCCAAAAGCAAACCTAACCAAAACAAACAAAACAGAACACCAGCAGGGGATCCAACCTGGGAGGCAACCAGCAGAGACTGAGCTCCGCCATCTTGGGCCTTTTATACTGCACCTGGGTGAAGGGGGAGGAGCTAAAGTAGGCTGCATTCACAACCCTTACTTAGGTTCACTACAGTAGCATCATATTGATAAGTAATATATAAATTAGGGATGTCTGATAATATCAGCCGACCGATAATATCGGCCGATATTAGCGTAAAAATGTAATATCTGTCCATATCGTTATCGGTTTTTCTGCCGATAATGAAAACCCGATAACGTGCCTTCATAGTGAATTAAGTAGCGGTGGACCGTTGCTACTTAATTCGCTACTTAACAATTGCTGTCACTGATTCAGACTCAAAATAATAGTCCACGTGTTCTTACTACAGCTGTTCTGTTGTAAATGTAGCCTGGCTAAATTGAACCAGCACAGGACACAAAAATATCTTCTGGGGTCTTTACTTCTGAACAGAAGAATATGGTGTTCAAATAAAACAAATGATGCAAGTTTAAAACTCAACTGGCTGATAGTCTTCAGCTGTATCTACAGTACTAGTAGAAACAAAAATCAGCGACACCACACTGTGCCTGGCACACGGGACGCTTACTGTAACTCTGTCTAGTCTGCTATAATCACTGGACAATGTCCGTAAATCTTAAGTAATTATCCTATTACAAAAGAGTACAAAAGTAAGCAATGTAGACTAGCACCAAAGAGTACAAAACGTGTCTTCTTAAGGTTCAGTACAAAAGAAATAAAAATAATAAATCTACAGACTGCTATCAGAGTGTACAAAAATGTCCCTATAAGCAACAATAGAGTGCAAAGAATTAACTACAGTGGCTCGACCCTATAACACAAAGAGCCCACAAATTCACATTAAACACTCATACATTCACAAGTCAAAACATCACAACGAATGTGCAGTATTGTAATACATAACGCTACTGACTTGTGCATTTTTTCCGTAGGCCTAACACCAACAGCACTGACGACGGCCTGCTACACGACAACCGTTGGGTCTCTCTCGTCGTCCGTTTACCTGCCAACCACTAACACATACGCCCACATAAACAATAAACATTTCAGCCTGTACACATGCATTACTCTTTAACATATCCCTTAGATACTTCATGCAAACAGACACAAATATCATATTTACCCTCATTAACCTCCGAAAACCGTAGTGTGGTCGCACCACTGCAGGCAAGATGGCGACTTCCGGTATCTTTCTACTTGCTCTACAACCAGTTCACCAAACCGAGAAAGCGCCCTCTGGTGGCGTTAGTAAGCAGTTGCACTACATTTCCCACCCGGCTACATAAACAAACATGCATGCACGTTGTAGTAATGCAGCAGCCCCATTCAAGTCAATCAGCGTGCGCTGCGGTACAACGCACAACGTATAGTGGTGGTTTGATCCAGCAGTCAGAGGCTTTGTGTCTGTGTGTGTGTCTGTCCGTCTTCCGTGCAGCGCTGTTCTGTGGGAGCACCCACTGACCAGGTTGAGCACCCTGGGGGGCACGCCACCAGATAAGCATTTCTCTGTGCCGCGCCTCGGCCCCTCAGCTGTGTGTCTGTGGGATATATCCTGTGTAGCCCGTATGTGTGTGTAGCCTGTGTGATTGTGTGTATTAATCTCTCGCGCGCTCTGTTAAGATGGCACAGTCGGTTAACGGCACCGAACGGAAACTGGCTCCGCTCCGCGGCTATTTCGCGTCCGACGTTGTTGATATTGTAGCGTCCGACCCGACGTAACACAAACTTATCTGACAGCTCTCACTTCTTCCTCTGCTCCTCCGCTCTCACTCACACACACACACACACACACACACAGCTGTCTTCCTCACACTCACCCTGGCCCCTCAGTTTATTATCCAACTATACCCTACCTGCCCGTACACATTCACAGTCAGTCAGAAATCACAGAACTTAAACATCAGAACAAGAACATTACTGCGGGGTCGCTACAATATTTTCAGTTGTGCAGTAGCTATTATTAACTAGAGAATGCATTTCCTGAAGGAAATACGGGTGAATGCTGAAAGCTGGAAGCTGAATGAGCTGAATAAATTGTTGAAACTATGCTGAATTAAGTTAAGAAACTGCTGAAGAAATCTTGAATATATGAAGAGTATGAAATGGTTTGAAATTACTTGAATTGTTGAAGATCAGTATGAAGAAATTAAAAGTCTGAAGTCTACTCAGATTTACTTAAAACTGACAGTTTGAAAACATTTTTGAACCATTACTAATGTAGATTAAACAATATCTGAATGGTAAAAGTAGAAGATGAAAGATGGAGGATGTATGAAATGGGTGCTAATTACTTGAATTAGTGAAGAATAGTATGAATGAATTGAAAGGTTAAAGTGCACTCAGATTTATTTTAAACAGTTTGAAAACATTTTTTGAACCATTACTAATGTAGATTAAACAATATCTGAATAGTAAAAGTAGAAGATGAAAGATGGAGGATGTATGAAATGGGTGGTAACTACTTGAATTAATGAAGAATAGTATGAATGAATTGAAAAGCTTGAGTCTACTCAAAGAAGTTTAAAACTGGTGGCTTGAAAACATTGTTGAACCATTACTAATTTATGAAAGAATATCTGAGGAATAAAAGTAAAATAACATAGAAGTTGTTACAATCCTTTAAAGGGAAGGATAAGTTAGAATAACTACATCATATCTGAAGGCTAAAAGTCGAGCATGTAAGAGTAGAAGGGTTGAAATCTGAAATACGTGAGAAAAGATTAAAAAGTAAAACTTATAAGAAGGACGTTGAATTTGTAAGAAATGTTTGGAAAATTACTTGTAAGCAGGAGGCTGAATGATATGGAATGGATGCATTTGTTGTTATTTAAAACAGTTAGAATTTTTTTTTTGAACCATTACTAATATTCATTAGATTCACATGACGTCACTGTGTTTCTGCGCCGCCATATTTGTGTCTGAATCAGGGCAACCTGGGCACAGATCACAGCGTCACGTTAGCAGAACAAGTGGGGTAGTAGGAGGAAATCAGCAAGAGACCGAAAATTGACGTTATTTGAAAAGATGCCAGGATTATATTGTGCTGTTGACTGTGATAGCAGTCGCCAAAAAAAACCCCGGACTGCAGTTTTATTCCATCCCAAAAGACGTAAAGTTATAGGCGGAACAAATAGTTGACTGCAGGCAGTCTATCAGTGGCAGCATGGGCTCTGACAAGTCACACAAAAAGAGGGGATTCACTTTTTTTTTAATAACATGGATATATTGAATTCTGCACTTTGATTACTTTCTTATTAATTACTCACTGATTCTGCATTTAGGGTCTTTTATTTCTGTATAACAGACCGTTGCTAAGTAAAACGGGCCGTTGCTAGGGACGCCGCTCTGATCAGCGGAGCAGGGCAGAAGAACTATCAAGGATTTTTACCTTGTGTTTCATTTTTACCAGCTTCAGACTAATTGTGATGTTAGAAAAATGACTTGTAGCTTGTTAGAGGGAGAGTGGAGGCTCTCTGCCTCCCTCACCGCTGCTGGAACCAAACCTGCGATCAGAGCGGACAGAGCGGACGGGCCAGCGCAGTGTCACAGCTGTGACCAGCTGTGTCTGTGCCACCGCGAGTCCGTGACACGAACGTGTCCCGTATCGTAACCTCTTATGACAGACAGGACGACATAAATGCGCACAACGTAACATTTACATGATAATTCATCAATCTACTGATTGATTATCAAAAGCTCGTTGAAAACAACTACACACGAGTCGACAGGAGGAGGGTGAGGAGCAAACAGCGGAGAAGTGACCGGACTAAGGACTTTGATCAACATTACGTCTCAAATTAATTAATTAAATCATAAACTGTGTAATAAGTGGGATAATATAGAGTTAGTCTGTTGTTATAGAGATATAAACCCAGACAGGATGTATGAAACCCGGTCATTTTGTCAAGAAACTGTCATTTCCATCCTGCGGTTTGCATGCTGTCATATGAGGAGACCTGTCAAATCGGACACAAATATGGCGGCGGTCCCTTCGACGTGATGTCACTGCAACCTATGAATAGATGAAACAATATCTGAAGTGTAAAAGTAGAATAATATAGAAGTAGTTACAATCCGTTAAAGGGCAGAATAACTAAAAATAACTACAACATATCTGAAGGGTAAAAGTTAAACATGTTAATAAAAAGTTTGAGGAAAATGTAGAAATCCTGCATCTTTATAGTTTAACAGTTGAATGGTTGAAATCTGAAATAGGTGAGAAAAAAATTAAAAAGAAGAACTTATAAGAAGGATGTTGGAAAATTGCTTGAATTTTTGAAGATTGGTGTGGTAAAAATAGGTCTACTCAAATGAATAAATATATTAAGAGCTTGAAAGTATTTGTTGAACAAATATGTATAAAAACGAAGCAATACCTGAAGTGTATAACTTGTAAGCAAGAGACTGAATGATAGGGAATGGATGCAAATCCCAGAATTGTTTAAGTGTAAAAAATAGTGTGAAAATATAAATTTATAAATGAAAAATATGAAACTCCTTACATGGTTGAGAAATGGCCTGAATTGTTGGAATTAATGAGGAAAAAGTCCAAGTCCTTCAAAGTAAAATGTAAGGATTGAAGGTGGAAAAGTCTAAAGTCAGGACATGAAGAAGCTCCAAATCCTGAAATATCCATTATGAGAACTGGGGTATATATAGAAATGGGGTAGAAACAAGGAAACAAGGAATGAAGTAAAAAGAAAGAGAAAGGGAGTAGAAAGAAAGAAAGAAAGAAAGAGACTGAATGATGCCAGAATTGTTTAAGATACGTTTAAAAAAAGAGTGTGAAGATATACATTCATAAATGAAAAATGTGAAAGTCCTTAAATGGTCTGAATTGTTGGAATTAATGAGAAAAAGTTCAAGTCCTTCAAAGTAAAGGGTTAAAGAGGAAAGTCAGGACATGAAGAAGCTCCAAATCCTGAAATCTCCATTACAAGAATAAACTGAAATGTAAGAGAAATACATTATTAGAGATGTTTAAAAAATTCCCCTCAAAGATATGAACTCATTTAGAGGCTGATTATGAGCTGTAAGCCAGTGTGTCTCTGTGGTTGTGTGTCTCTCTGTCTGTGTGTGTGTGTGTGTGTGTGTGTGTGTGTGTGTGTGTGTGTGTGTGTGTGTGTGTGTGTGTGTGTGTGTCTCTCTCTCTCTCTGTCTGCACCACACAGAGCAGAGCAGTGAGATTTGAGCTCTGTGCAGCTCCGAACAACAGCCTCTGAAAAGAGAACCGTACCTCTTACCAGAATGTGGTCATGACTATCGGGGCAAGGAGACCTTCCTGAGCGAGCCAATGTGCATTAAATGTTTGTAGGGCAAAAACTTTTCTCACCATCGCAGGAAAGATAAGGAGGTCATTTCTGCTTTTCTCAGAAAATTTGCTCCTACTTTACAATGGGAGTCAATGAGAGGAAGAGAGGGAACTGGCTGCACTTAGAGGCTCCGAGTTTAAATTCTGTTAGCCTCTCTGCGTTTTCGAGCACACTGTGAGACACAGGACAAGTTTGTCTACCAAAGTGGGGGAAAATTATGTGTCCAGAGTGAAATTTGTGGCCGTGGTGACAGGTTAGAGAGCAAAGTGTCAGAGGATTTTTTGAACCTCTGTCACTCTAGCTGATGTCATCACCACTCTAGCTCTGAACATTCCGTGCCATTGACTTGCATGTTAAATTTGAATTTTGTCAAAAAATTATCATGAACAGTTGAAGGGTACTGATCAATAATGGTAGAAGATATGAAAAAGTTGAATGTACCGTGAATACTTGAAAGTTTTGTGAACGTTTTAAAAGTTGAATGAAGTCTGTAGGTGAAAGTATGTTGAAGCAGTTGAAGTTCAAAGAAGGAGAAGATTTTAAGAGTTTGAAGACAGTTTCAATGTATTCCTATGGGAAAAAAATTTCAATAAAGTTTGAATATTTTGAAAAGTATGAATGATAATGAAAAAGTTGAATGGATCCAATGATCTCCTGAAGAAGCTGCACGTTTTGATATATGAATTGTTTGAATAGTAGAAAGTATGAAGAAGTAGTTAAAGGTTGAATATGTAGAATATTTATTAAAAGCTATATTTTTTCAAAAATAATACATCCATGGGGCCTTTAGAGGGGTACAGAATGAAAGTATTGCTTTTCCATAAAAACATTTTTTTTAGTCTGAATTATTATTTTTAATTTTTTTGACGGGCTCGACAATGACTTTCTCTCAACGTTCTGTTTACATTCGTACCTGCCTGTAGCCGACATGTGGCTCAGTTCTCCGCTGTTTTCCTGCCTCCTCCCGGTCATGTTTTCAACCAAGCCTTTTTAATAATCAATCGGTGGATCAATGGATTATCATATACTTGTTAGGATGGGTGTATTTGTGTAGTCTTATCTGTCATAAACACGTTTATCGTCGCGGACTTTCGGTGCCACGGAGCTCCTTTTTTTTTTTTTTTTCCAACTTGACGAGAGCAGTGACTGCGGATCGAGGCTCTGAGCAGCAGCGGTGTGAAGGCAGAGAGCCTCCACTCTCCCTGTAACAAGCTACAAGTCATTTATTATGCTGTTAATGACGGTAAAAATGAAACATAAGGTAAATATCCTGCTTAGTCCTCCTCCTCTGCTGTCCTCTGATCAGAGCGGAGTCCCTAGCAACGGCCCGTTTTACCTAGCAACGGTCTGGCAATCGACTGCTGGAATTCTTTTTCTGTTGTTTTTCTTGTATTTCTACATAGTCAACCTTTAAAGACCGAAAAACGGAAGAAGTGTACAGAATAATAATAATAATAATAATAATAAAGATTTGAATAACAATAGTGTGAATGCTTTCAGCATTCACCCTAATAATGAGCGATGTGTGATGAGTGTGTGTGTGCGCGTCCGTACGCCCGTGCCTGCCTGCCCCTCCGTCCGTCCGTCTGTGTGTGTGTGTCTGTGGTCTGTGTAAATAAGTAAGGTTTATCTATATAGCACTTTTCATGGAAAAAAATCACACAAAGGGCTTCACAATAAAATGAAATACAACAGTAAAAACATAAAAATATAATGAATACAACAATTTAACACATTAACTAAAAGCCTGCTTAAATAAATAAGTGTCTGTAAACAAATAAACAATGTTAATTTGTGGAATGCATCCAGTGGGGCACCACAATAGATGTAGTCATACAGTAGTAATGTGTTAATTTCTGACAGGATTAATTAGTTTTTTGGGGGGGAAAAGCCTGCATATCAGTATCGGTTATTATCGGAATCGGAAATTCTAATTTTGGAAAAAATCGGTTATCGGATATCTGCAAATTTCCAATATCGGACATCCCTAATATAAATAAATGCATGCATAAATAAATACATTAAAATATGATTTCATTGTTTTACTAATTTAAATTATTTTTTATTTCACTACAGGATCATTCTCCTCGAAGGTATGCACAGGTGAACAACACTGAGCCCATCCTCTGTGTCTTCTTCTCTGAGGAGGCTGACCTCAAACCAGCCTTCAGGCTGTCAAGGGAGACCATCAATCTGTCAAGATGTTGCCCTGGCTCAGGGCTGTAAACTAACTTTTTGACTCACCTGCCAAGGGGACCGGTAGATGAAAAAATCTACCGGCCAAGGACATTTTTTACCGGCCAAATAATAAATTGCCTCTTTTCGTTACATTTACAGTACATCAGTTTCAGCACTTTTCATTGAGATAACAGTATTTTATAGCAATACATGCTTAGAAAAGAAGCCAAAGCCAAATAAATTGTAATCTTATTGAATAATCCAAACATTCCAAATTGGGAAACCTTAACATTGCAAAACTAACAAACGAAACACTCCTTCTATTCTATTCTATTCTATTCTGTATTCTGTTACTCAGAGATGTTCACAAGTCTTTTTTTGCAAGTCCAAGTCAAGTCTCAAGTCTTTGTGGGGTGAGACTTCATCAAGTCTCAAGTCTTTGGTCACGAGTTCAAGTCAAGTCTCAAGTCTCCAAAATATAAAAGTCTCCTGTCTCTTCTGGTTGTAATGACCCTTCTATCATCTGCTGCTATCCGGTCTACTAAGAATACTGCACAGCTAAATCTAAGAAATTTAAAGCATTTACTGTATTATTATCACTCCTTTATTAGCATACAGTACCTATTTATTAGTTGTTTATGATCACTTTAAATAGGCTATTGCAATGCAATATGAAGAAAACACACAATGAATTTTCCTTTAAAGAAAAACTGTATCTAGAATCAAGGCTGCTCTGCCCCTCTGCATGTGTCTGACAGATGAACTGCTGTTATTATTATTTTTTAATTAGCTCAGTCAACTCGTGGGGGCGTGTCGACCCGTGCAGACTTCCATACGGGCCTTCAGTCATATTTCGCAGCAAAAAAACAACAACAACTTATCCTACAGTAGCCTGATATGTGCCAGACCAGTTATGCAGCAGCTAGTCCCCGTGAAGGAGGGCCAGACAACAGACGTTGTGCCTCACCTGTACGGACGGTGCGGCTAGGCTATTAAAAAAAAAAAAAAAAAAAAAGCCGATTCACAGTCGCCTGTCACTCACTCGCAGCTGACTGAGCTGTCAGAGGAGCTCTGTCCCTCTCTCTCTTGTGTTTGGCTGCACTCTGGCACGAGCCAAAAATAATAATAATGATTGTTCACGAGTCCCAAAACACGAGTCCAACTAGTCAAGTCTGAAGTCTCTGTGTATGCAACTCGAGTTCGAGTCGCAAACTGAGTCCTCATCTCTGGTCTATAGCTCCGTGAGCGCGAGAGAGATAGGCACGCACGCACACACACACAGCTGCGGGGCAAAAGCGCTGTCAACCGGCGCGGAGTAATGCACGTCTGGTGTGGAAGGGAGGGCTCCGGCTCACGCGGAGCGCGGCGCTGTAGCGCTTCCGTGGTGTCCGCGTGTGACACTGGCGTGAGGCTACGTTGCTTCTGAGGGAAACTGTTTTCTACAGCGGGGTCGTCGGGGGAGCTACTTCAGTGCGACACAACAACAACAACACGGGACAAGCAGGACAAACATCTACCCGCCCCCGTGGCGTGTAGCCCTCCAAATTTAAGTCGCCAGGGGAATATTTTAGTCGCATTTGGCGAGTGGCGACCGTTAGTTTACAGCCCTGCCCTGGCTAAAGCCACATGGCTGGAGCCATGAAATTGAGGTGGCTGTCTGTCTGGCATGTGGCACTTCCTACAGGGTCACGGCAGACATATTTGCCATACCGAGAGCCACAGTTGCCAGGGTCGTCCACACTTCAGTGGAGGCCATGATGGGCATCATCCACAGGGCTATCCATTTCCCAAAGCCTGAGGAGATGGAGGAGGTGGGAGCAGGTTTTGCTCGGCTGGCTGGGCATGAGGCTTTCCGGCGTGTCGTTGGAGCCATAGATGGATGCCACATCCGGCTTGTCCCACCACAGAAGAAGAGCTATATAAACTGCAAGCTCTTCCCATCTGTGGTTATCCAAGGTGTGTGTGACAGCAAAGGTGCATTTCAGGATATTTACGTCGGAGTCCCTGTACCCGCCAGCTGGCTTCTTCCTCCTGGGAGACGGGGGGTAGGTACCCTAGCCTGCAGCATCCGGTAGCCCTCGTGACTCCCTACCGTCAACCTGTAGCAGGTAAGAGAATAAATTATTTATTACAGTTGTTACTTTGAATTTGAATTCCTGGATGTATTCTACATTACCTGTATTTTAATCAACAGGCCTAGTTGAGGCCCGTTTCAACAGGCATCACGCCAAGGCCAGGAACATTATTGAGCGTACCTTCGGGTTGCTCAAAACCCGCTGGAGAGCCATCTTCCTCCGGGCTTTGGAGAGCCGGGCTCTGTTCGCCCCCAAAGTTGTTGCAGCAGGACTACTGAGAGGAAATCCCCAAAATCATAATCAGTTGTAATGTTAAATTGTTAATTGTAAATAT
This sequence comes from Trachurus japonicus, assembly GCF_045865225.1. Lineage (NCBI taxonomy): Eukaryota > Metazoa > Chordata > Actinopteri > Carangiformes > Carangidae > Trachurus > Trachurus japonicus. The sequence continues at coordinate 5,909,903 of NC_140913.1, read as the reverse complement.
TGTTTTGTTGATACATTTCAAATGATTGTATATGTAGTTTATCTTGATTAAAAATTGTGTACCGTATTTTCTGCACTATAAAGCGCACCGGATTATAAGACGCACCTTCAATGAATGGCATATTTTAGAACTGTTTTCATATATAGGGCGCACCAGATTATAAGGCGCATAGAATAGAATATACTGCAGTCAAACTGAGGTTACGTTATGCATTCGCTAGATGGAGCTGTGCTAAAGGGAATGTCAACAAAACAGTCGGATAAAGTCAAACAACTTTATTAAGCGTTCTGACAACTCCGTTCCCATGGTAACGTTGTTCAAACGTTAATGCATATTAACATATTGCATATTAACAATATCTCCCAGCCTTGTTCACTCTTCTCCCAAACGTGGAGGGGAACATTTCCCTGATTCAATAAACACGTAGTAAAAGAAACAGTCTGATACCACTAAATCAAACGTTAGTGCATAACTCAACATTGTTCAGTTACGTAAACACGTAAAGCTCACTTTTTCAGTTCATTCCCCGTCCTCGAATCCCTCGAATTCTTCTTCTTCAGTGTCCGAATTGAACAGTTGGGCGAGTACGGCATTCAGCATGCCCGCCGGCGGCTCCCTCTCGTCATTCTCCGAGTCAGTGTCGCTGCTGTTGCCTGGCAGTTCAGTGATTATTCCTGCCTTTGTGAAAGCTCGGACCACAGTGGAGACTGATATATCAGCCCAGGCATCCACGATCCACTGGCAGATAGTGGCGTAAGTCGCCCGGCGCTGTCTCCCCGTCTTGGTGAATGTGTGTTCGCCTTCTGTCATCCACTGCTCCCACGCAGTTCGCAGTCTAGCTTTGAACGCCCTGTTGACACCGATATCTAGCCGCTGGAGTTCCTTAGTTAATCCACCCGGGATGACGGCAAGCACCGAATTAGTTTTCTTCACTTGATTTTTGACAGCATCGGTGATGTGGGCGTGCATGGAGTCGTAGATCAATAGGGACGGAGCTGTGTGGAAAAAGCCACCCGGCCTCTTGACGTAAATTTCTCTCAACCACTCATTCATTTTTTCCTCATCCATCCATCCCTTCGGGTTAGTTTTGATGACGACCCCGGCTGGAAAGTTTTCTTTTGGCAAGGTCTTCCTCTTGAAAATAACCATGGGTGGAAGTTTCTGGCCACTAGCCTGGCAGGCGAGGACTACAGTGAAGGATGACTTCTCATTCCCTGTGGTGCGTACAGACGCCGTACTGGTCCCCGTTTTCTCCACAGTGCGGTTCACGGGAATATCAAAGGTGAGTGGAACCTCGTCCATGTTGGTGATGTGCTCAGGCCGGATCTTCTTTTCATTGATCTTCTTTTCGCAGTATGCACGGAAAGAGACCAGCTTTTCTTGGTAATCTTTTGGCAGTTGCTGCGAGACGGTAGTTCGTGCGCGGATGGAGAGATTGCGTCTTTTCATAAAACGAAAGCACCAAGAAGGGCCGCCTCGAAATTCATCGATGTTCATGTCCCGTGCTAGCGCTGTTGCCTTCATTCGAATAGTGACTGTAGAGACGCTTCTACTTGCTGCTCTCTGTTCAACAACCCACTGTTCGAGTTTGTCCTCTAACTGTGGCCATCTCGCTTTGTTCCCGCGGAAACTCTTTTTAGTCTTCTTTACCTGGCGCAGTTCATCTTCTTGCTTCCTCCACTTCCGTACCATTGATTCATTAATGTTGAATTCTCTCGCTGCTGCTCTATTCCCATGTTCTACTGCGTGACTGACAGCCTTAAGCTTTAACTCTGCATCGTAGGCGTGTCTCTTGACAGGTGCCATTTTGGGGTCTCGTCGGTGTGGGGCGCACAGTACCAGTGTTTACTGACTACGGTAGCCGCAATGCTGCAAGCGGTGCACAGTCGCACTGAAACAAAGCCGCACCGAAACATTTTATTATTATTAAATTGTTTTTATTGTTTTTTCATACTGAAACATTTTGACAGCGCCGTGTACAACCAGTATGAATTAACCAAATTAACCAATTGATCCATATATAAGGCGCTCCGTATTATTAGGCGCACTGTCGTTTTTTGAGAAAATTAAAGGCTTTTAAGTGTGCCTTAAGGCCCTTTCACACCGCGGACGTAACGAATAAACGACACGAAATTGCGAAATATTCGCGGCCAAATATTTCGCATCAAAACCATTCACACCGGCGGTGACACGAATATGCGACAGATGCGACAATTAGATTCCAAAGTTTCGCTTTGCGACGGGTGGTTCTTCGCCTCCACGTCGTTAATTATCCCTCATGTATTCGCTACGTTATGCCGCTGTTGTCTTGTTACCAACTTCACTCAACACAGCAGCAGCTCACTGTCTGATCACTGATCAATATCTGATATGAACACACTATTGCTATTTCTCCTCCTCCTCTCCACTTTCCACTTACCCCCCTCCTCCTCCTCTTCTCCTTCTCCTCCTCCTCTTCCTCTCCTCCTCCTCTCTTCTCCTCCTCTTCTCCTCCGAGACACAGGTTATTTATTGTTTACATTAGCGGCCAAGCACGTGTCCATGCGCCCGCATGTCCGTGTGTGTGTGTGCGTGTGCATGTGCGTGTGTCTGTGTGTGTGTGTGTGTGTGTGTGTGTGTGTGTGTGTGTGTGTGTGTGTGTGTGTGTGTGTGTGCCCAGAGACAGCAGGTGGAGGGGCTGACTGGCAGAGATCAGAGCAAAGACCGTGAAACAACTTATTTTTCCTGTGAGAGACTGTGGCGGGTCTGTGTTCTGACGTGGGGGCTGTGACGTACCTCCTTTTCACGGCACATGATTGGTTGATGCGTTTATTCGCCGGGCGAAAGCTCGGAAAAATCGACCGCACGACGAAAAAAAATTATGTCGCATTTTCGCCGCCACACATTCGCGGTCGGTGTGAAAGGACCCGTTATGAAAACCAGGGTTCGAAAAAAAATATTGATGCGCGAATTATTCGCGCGAAAAATACGTCTCCGGTGTGAAAGGGCCTTTATAGTGCGGAAAATACGGTATATAGTTTATCTTGATTAAAAATGATTATGTTATGTATATAGTTAAACATATAACAATAGTTAGAAAAAAACACCAGTAAGCAAAGTCAACCTCCCAGGCTGAGACTGAGACCAGTCCCAGCCTGGGGCCTCATTTATCATTGTGGATACACCTTTTTTTACATCCTTTTTCCCCCGTTTTGTGCGTACGCACTTTTCTCCGCCAAATTTGGGATTTATCAAACCAAAACCTGACCTGAAAAGTGCGGACATTTACACCCATCTTGACCCTGGCGTACCGTGATTTACACCTTTTTTGAGGAACAGGAGGAATTGGCGACACCGTTGCTGAGTCAGAGAACTGCAGTGTGAGAGGGAGAGAGGAGCACGGAGTACATTTAGAAGAGCACAGTAGGATTATCTTTTTGAAGTAATTGTGGTAGTGGTGGACCGTTGATGCTGGCAATCCAACCCGCTCTATAATAACACTAGGCTCTATGTTAATTGATAACAGAGCGGATTGAGGATTTTGCTTTTTTGCTTTTACACACTATAGTGTGACGTCTGACAAGGATCAAATCCGCCAAGTTTAAAACACACCGGCAGCAGCGCACACTGATCTGCAGCTACTGAGACTGTTATTATCCTGTCACCGGAGTTAACGAGGTGCACGTGAGTTTGGAGCTGACGAGAGGAGAGAATAAAGAGTGAGACAACGCGGCCCTGAGGAGGAACTGTGAAGGACTCAGCTGTAATGGAAAATGACCTAAACCGAGTCCAGTAGAGCTGTAACTGTGTAGTGGAAAGGCGTTCAAAGTAATGGTAACTATCGTGGAAATCCTGCTTGTTTTAACATCTAGGTGTAAAAAAAATATATATTTTCTGGGATAAAGGGGCAGATTACAGATTATTCTTCTTTCTGCTCCCGTTTGTTGAGATTTGGGAGGTTTTTGTTTTTATTGTAGATCAGTTTTCTGACTGATTTATTGCCCGATATCGCCGTGTATGTAGTTCCGCTTCTTTCCCCCGCCCTCCGCCCGTTGTCTCCGTTGTCACTTTGTTGTCACTTTGTAGCCGCTCCACAGAGCGCACATGGCTAATTAATATGCACGTGCTGACCATATATGGCGTTCTGGGGGTGGAGTAAGAGGTGTGTTCACGTGTGCACCATTCTTGGGTCCGGTGTGATTTATCAAAGGGAAATTGCGGAGAGTTGTGTGTACGCACAGTTTGATTGATCTGAAAAAGGTGTAAATATTTTTGGGTGTACACCATTTTCGTCTTTTCGCCGTACGCAAAGATTAAGTAGCAGTTTTACACCCTCTTTGATAAATGAGGCCCCTGGTCAGATGCGAACATGAACTGGCAAATAACTGACAAATAACCAAGTCCAGTTACGTTTCAAATTTCTTTGAGACCACTTCATTCACAACTGATAAAATACTGTACAGGCTGGTTACACCCCGCCTTTCCGAAGCCCCGCCTTTCCGACAATAGACTTCCATTGATCGTAATAGCGGGGTTTTCTATTTTCTCTAAAGACCCCGCTATTCCGAAAAGGCTATTGGGGGAAACCCGCAGTGTGCATTGATCCTTTTTTCCTTTTTGGGGTCGAAACGGATCATGTGCATAATTAACTGCAAAACAAGCAAATACTTCATATTAATGACATATAATGTTCATTATGCTTCTAGCCTGTCTAGCCTCTACCTGGTCTTTTTACTAAACTTAACCAACTCCTTTCTTCATTGCCTAAGCCAGGGGTCTTCAACGTTTTCCAGGCCAAGGACCCCCAAACTGATGGAGAGATGGAGCGGGGACCCCCTACTTATATTGTATAAAATTGTGTTTTATATTTAACGAGTCCTGTATTGCCAGGAAATGATAATACATACGTAGTCTATGAAAAAAAGTGGAAAAGTCAGGGGGCAGGGGCCCACTTTAGTATTCTTTCAGGGGGCCCAGAATTCCTAGCAACGGCCCTGGTGCCATATGCCAAAAGTACCATATTCTGGACTATAAATCACGCTTTTTTTTAGGAGGGGACTTATATAAAAAATATATGCCATGCCATGATCACAACAGGTCACAACTACGCTCGTGGTAACTGAATGCTGCTACTGCACCAATGAAAGAATTACTAAACCATAAAAAGACAGATAAAACAAAGCAGTGTTTCCCCTACTTTGTTTTTTTCTCTGGCTTTCTATGCATTTATTTTGAAAGGGCAGCTGGAGAGAGACGGGGGCGCGGAGAGAAAGTGAGAGGGGGATTGACACGCAGCAATGGGACAGTCGGAGGGTCGCTGCAGCAGCCGTGCTCTACCAAGACTCGTGACTCACCTCCAACCGTCAGCGCCGCGGTCATCGGAGCTGATTCTGGGAACATTTACACCGGGCCCGCCGTGTCATGTCTCGGTTCCACGGAGCGTTTCAGTGACGGTGTCACGGCCTGACGCTGCTGCATTGTCGCTGCGCTATGAGCAGACGTGGCGGCGCGCGTTAATGTCACCGTCGTATGAGTGTGTGCTGTGAATTAACGAGTGTGTATGGAGAATGAAAACTAAAGTCCCCATCGTTGTGTAGCTGACGGTTCAGGGGCCAAGTGTCACAGCACCACTGACAGCGGTGTGTGTGTGTGCGCACGCCCGCCATCGGGCTGATTTTAGAGGGGGGTGGGGGGGAGTGAGCGAGAGAGAGTGAGGGAGAGACGGTGCGCAGTGTTTGTATTAGATACAATACAAAGTCTCGCCTGACACCTATATTATAGGAAAACAAAGGACTTTTATGTAAAAATCAGATGTTCAGCAGCAGGGAACGCCCCTATGGATCTTTTTTTCATAACTTCCATATCTTTTGTCATATTTCTTTTCCCTCAACCAAAACTTTCGCGACCCCCCTGCAGTACCTCCGCGGACCCCCTAGGGGTCGCGGACCCCCTGTTGAAGACCTCTGGCCTAAGCCCAACCAAAGCATCTCCCTCAGTCAGCTGTCAGCACGAGCGGCGGCTGCAGCAGCCTCGCGCCCCTGTGAGCTCAAGCCGGGTTCAGCCGCGCTCGAGCGGAGCGGGGGGTAGAAAGAAAGTGTATTTCTTTTACTGTGTGGGAGATCTCTAACAACGGAGTCGGGGAGAAAGCAAGTGGGACAGATCTGCCCAGTCCCTGAGCAGCGCACGTTTCACAGACAAGCCGCAACACAGAGTGTAAACAACGTCACGCGGTTCAGCACCTTGGACATTGGACAGCTGCGGGGGGGAGGGTGTCGGAACAGCGGTGTTTCGAAGTGGGGGTATTTCGGAACAGCGGGGTGTCGAAGTGGAAGTGTGTCGGAATGGAGAACTGTCCCCGTACAGGCTGACACTCAATACTCACAGTATTTAATCGACACAAGAACAATAAAACAACAATAAAGAACTACATTTAAAAATTACCTACAACTACATTCTCGACAAGTCTCTCAAAGAGAGACAAAAACTTGTCCGCTCTCTGAGCTGCTGCCCTCTCCCTCTCCTCTGCCCTCTTCTCCCTCTCTTCCTCTTTTTCTGCCTGCTCTTTGAGAAACTCCATCAGCTGCCCACTGGCCCTGGCCCTCTTGGAAGCTGGTGGCGTTTCCCTTTCTCTGGGAGGGGCAGAGGACGGGGGGGTGACAACGCCACCTGTAGTGGGGGTCAGATTGGCCGCAACTACCAGGGGCGGACTAATGGAGTGCTGATCCATCTGACCATACCATAACCCGTTTCACAAATACCGCCATCTTGGAAATCTTGGACACCGTGCAATGCATTGTGGGATTGAAAGCGTCCAAACAACATCGCAGCACTGTGCTCCGCGGCTCTGACAGACGGGCCACGGCCGCAATGGACACAGGAGATCTGACGGTTAATATGACGGTTAGTCATAAACAGGGCATGAAACTGTCAAGCTACCTGCCACATTGGCGTGTAGCCAATAGGTAGCCTATGTGTACCTGCCTTTTTTTCCGGTACCGTGAGTACTGAAAAAATACAACTTTGCCCGGCGGACCGTGCCGAATCCTCTCGGGACAGACGCGGACATTACGCGCGGTAAACCCGGCTGCGGAATCGCTGCGAAGTGCCGAGTAACGGAAATCATGTGCGAGCCGGAGCCCTCCTGTTCACATCATTGCATTTGTCAATTGCTGTGTTTTATTTTGAAAATTAACCGGATTCTCTCGCTGTTTCTTTGTGCGATTTCCTGCCCAGCTTAACAGGATCGCTCGCGGCTTGCGGCTGTGCCGTGGCGCTGGTGTGAACGACACAATCGTTAACATTAGGGATGAGCGAGTACAGCATTATCTGTATCTGTATCTGTATCTGTTAACCATATGAATTATCTGTATCTGTATCTGTACTCGGAGTGGGCGGGGCCTAAACCGGAAGTGGGCGGGGTTTAACCCAGAAGTGGGTCGGGTTCATAGACTGTAAAAAGAATGGACGTAGCGTCCGTGACGTCACCCATTGGTTTGGGGGAGTCTGTTTTGTGCCGCTACTACGGGGGTTTGAACCGCGCCATGTTGGATTCTACTTGCCATATTTGGAGCGGTGCGGCCGTTGGCCGGCCGAGAGCCCGCCCACTGGCCTCGAAGCAGCGGCCTCCGGACCTGTCACTCAACGGTTCTGCGCCCTAATTGGCCAGAACTTTAAACCTAATAATAGTAAAACGGTAGAGTTTAAAAAAAATTCACCCCCCTCAGAGTGTGTGCGGGGGTAGAAACTATCGGTTGAGACCAAAAAAATGAAATGTACCAGGCTGTAAATATGTTTTTTTAAGCTGTAAAATCGGCTATTTTAACATGGGGCTCAGTTGGAGTTGCTCCCTTCTGGAGCCAGCCCCCAGCGACAGCCGAGGGGATTGCAGCTTTTTGAACGCGGAAGTGAGCTTCACTTCTCAGACCGACAACTGCCCCCTTGGTCGGGTTGTCTTGAAATGGGCGAGGCTTTAACCGGTATGTTATTTTAAGCATGCAATTGACATGGGTTGATCAGAAATTGTTATATTTATTGCTAATTAGAAAAATATTTACAGGACAGCATCAGCATTGAGCTTCAGATCAATGGTTTTGATCACGATAGCAAACAAACTATTTACACAACAAGTTTTGCAACAATGAATACAACACATGTGGTTGCAATTATGAAGGAAAATGTAATGAACAAGAGTTTTCATACTGAACAACTTTTTTTTTTAACTTAAAATCTTTTTTAATGATCAGTGTGATTTTTCTTTTTTTTTATTTCCACACCAGGTGTGTGCGTGTGTGAGTGAGTAAGAGAGAGACAGAGACAGCTGAATGTCAGCTACTCTCTGTGTATCACTCATTATTCTGTATCACTGATCATGAGAGAGAGAGGGGAGGGGGGAGAGAGTGTAGCTTAATTTGTAATTTATACCACTACTATTTTTTATGAAATACAGCAAGAAAGTGTCAGACACTCAGTGCGTGAAGTTAAAAAAAAATGGTTAGAGCCAGCTGACGGTTAAAAAAAAACAAAACTCAGACGACCGGCAGAGAGAGGGAGAGGGAGAGAGAGAGAGAGCGTGTTTGTGAAAAAAAAAAAAAAATCTCCGACAGGCAGAGACTCAACGCGAGTCGGCACCACGTCTGAACGAACCCACGTTTACCAGAACTCTGGTTAATAAGTAAGGTTGCTTTCACACCTAACCAAGTGGACTCGAGTTCGCTTGGGGGGCTGAAAGTTGCAACATTGTTGCATTATCACTTGGTTCGGTTCCGCGTTCACACTGCAACTTCTGAACCGCACCAAACTTGCGCCCCAAGCGCACCAAACTTTCTGAGCGTCAAAAGTCGACGTCACTCCGCTCGCGACTGACAGACCTGCTGGGTAACAGTAAACATGGAGCAGCATGTGAAGTTGGCTGTTTTGGGGATGTTGTTTCTTTTTTTAATGTACCAATTGCACTTGGCTCAGCAAGTCGTGCTGTACGACCACCATGTAAGGCAGCGAAGCAGAGCGCATTTCGCTCTTACTACTGCACTGAGGACGGAGAAACGGTACCAGAGGAAAAGACGGAGACTGATGAGAGATGTCGAGTTGTTGGCGTTGTTGCTACACAGACGGCGGACAAGATATGTAACCTAACAATAAAATAACCTATGCATTACGTATGTGTTTAGCAGTGGCGGCCTTAGACAGCTGGGGGCCCGTTTCAATATTTCATATGAGGCCCTACCCTGTTAAACATAAAATTATTTGCCAGCTATGTGCCCATGTGTCGCTGATGCTTTAAACCCTGAAAGGACGCAGTAAACGCACTATCCATGCATCCCAGCTACGCACAACACATTAAGTGTTAAAATCACTATCAGGGCAAGAAACCAGGACTTCGCAGAAAAAACGAGGACTGAAGTTGGTTTTCATCAAAAAGCAAAATCATGTACATTTTCAGACAAACTACAGGCTTTAACAATATTCTGAATTTAAATTGGCAACAAAAGTAATGAGAGCAAAGTGCTCCGCGTTATTTCAGCACCACGGACAAGGAAAGGACGAGACATGCGGACAGACAGACGTCTACAGGTGCTGCGGTGCTGGAGCAGCAGACAGACAGCTGTCTCCTCCATTAGTAAAATCTGTAAATAAGCTGCGAATAATATCACATTTTAGTTGTGCTCTCGCTGTGTTTTATTTCTCTGTTAAGTTAGGACGTACTCATAGATCGCGTGTTTGGAGGCATTTTAACCTGAGGAAAAAAAGAAAAGAGGAGGAAAGTGATTGACAGACGTCAATCATTACGCAAATGGGCGCACGTCAGGAGGAAAGCAGGAAAAACAAAAGGACATTAGAAACGCTAAGAGAAAAGGAATAATACTGGGAGAAGGAAAACGAGGGTCTATTGATAGTTTACGGACCGTTTTCAAAGGTAAGCCTACGTTGTTATTGATATTTCCTGCCTATTGTTAAATAGGAGCGATTAACCTACCGTCGCGGTGTGGCATGATACGCGCATCAGTGGTTGTAGAGCGGATCAGGGGTCGAGTGTGTGACCGCACGGTGGACAGAGCTGTTTGTGTGTGTGGTGGATGTAGGCCTGTGTGTGTATGATAACGGTTGAAACATATAAGGCCGCCTATGGTGTTTAGTCCGCTGAGCTTTCACACTGCATACGAACCGAACCAGGGTTCACTTGCAAACGGACCGAGACCCCCGTTTTCAAGCGGACCAGAGTTCGTTTGTTTGATCCGCACCAGAGTTCGTATGAGCTTTCACACCTGCCCAAACGAACCGGACTATCCGAGCAAACGAACTCTGGTCCGTTTAAAGCGGACCAAAGGAGGACAGTGTGAATGCGCCCTAAGTAACTGAAGTAATAACAAACCTGAAGCTGAAGAAACGCTAAACGTTAAGGGTAAAGACCTGAGTGACTGAGGGAGAGACAGACAGCTGTCAGCTGTTCTGTGTGTGAGTGATCAGAGGGACACAGCAACACACCTGCATGTGTGTAGGGGAGGGGCTGTAGCCTATCACAGAACGCAGACACAATCAGCTATCCAATGAGGATTTTTATTCAATCTTTTTTTTTTTTTTTCGAGCACAGATATTAGGCTCGTTCGAGATGAACTGCGCCTCGCCTGGACGGTCGGCGAGAGCAGGCGGCAGCAGCAGGGGGTGGTGACAGAAAGCTGCAGTCAAGTCGGACAGTTTCCAGCCGCCGTCAATACAAACAGGAAGTCACCAAAGTATATATTTCTTATGCTGTACTGCAATTGTCCAATAAATAACCAATATATTTCTCAGGATATAAATTTGATTCAGTGTGAATATTTTTTTAAGCAGTATAGGCCTACAACATGAAATTCATATAATCTAGCATTATACAACAACACGTAGTGTTTGCAGTCCTAACTAAGAGCCAATCAGCTCATGATCCGGTGCGTTTCCCATCATGCCCTGAGGCTTGCAGGCGGTTGCAGTCAGTGGAGAGCAACTGCGGCGCCTGGCTCTAAAAACTGCGGCCGCCTTGATCTCGTGAGGTTATCGTTGCAGGCGCGTGCATGACGTCAGAGCAAGTCGGGATCAAGTCGGACACAAATCTAACCGGCATGCATTGTGCGCTGGTCACCGGCGATCGATTCTGCGCACGCCTGGCTCATCTCGAACGCACCTATTGACTCGTATTACTCGTTTAATACTTGTACTCGGCAAAAGTGCTTTATCCGTACCGGATACTCGTTTCAGCCGAGTATCCGGCTCAACTCTAGTTAACATCAAAGGGCTCCGCTTCTCGGTGCTTCTCGGTGCTTCGCGGCTACTCGCTGTGCTTCTGCGGCCGGTGTGGCCCTGGCGTAGGCGCGTCTCCGTCTCCGCACTTCTGCCCCTCAGCTGTGTGTGTGTCTGTGTGTTCATCATGTTCATACTGACAAAAACGCACACATCTGACAGCTGTCATTTGGGAGGTGAAGGCAGGGTTTTCCCTTCATTGTCCTTACGTTGATGGAATCACTACGAACTCCTACATGTATGTTACAGTATGAGCAGAAGGGACGGTCAGGTTGAATATTGTAACTCAAATATATGTAAAATAAATAAAAAGAAAAAAGAAAATAATTACACTATTCAGGTGCTTGAAAATACAACGGACATATCTCTATTGACATCAGACAATAAATACGACACATAAAAATAAAATAATAAAAACCAGACACTTGCGGGAACATTTTAGGATGTGATTCTGTGTGGTTGTGTTACTCGGACAATAAACTGTTGAAATATCGGAAGTTTGGTTTGGTAAACTACTGTTGTGTGTCCCGACCGTGAACCGCTAACGGCTCTGTGGCTAATTAGCTTAGCTCGTCAGATCGTATTTACTACAGTTTCTTAATTAGATTGATTTAATGCTGCCTGTTAATGTTCGGATGCTGCTGCCCAACTCCTGCTCCTCGGGTGAGGCAAACGGAGCGAAGGCAAATTCGTCTGAGTTTTTTTTGTAAATTGCCTAAATAAATCGTAGCTAACATGCTAATTAGCTTCCTCTTCTTCTCTGGCAAAACACGACCGCATTGCATTGTGGGATACGGGAGTAGAAAGTAGTGTACATCAGAGAATTTCTAATATTGAGGAGAAGTGCCACTCTCGTCCTACTTCCGGGTTTTCGGTACACGTCTCTGTCCATGTGGGGGCGCTCGCAGGCGAGTGCAGAATGAATGGGAGTCAATGGGGATACACCCCTAAAAATCCACTTTTCTCTGGAAATAATTTTTTGTCAAGTAATTTGAATATTATTATCAAAAGGGGGAAGCAATAAAATGCACTTGGCTGAATATTGGATTTTTTAAGTTCACTTTTCTGTTCTAAAAAGCTGTTCAAAAAAACATGATGACGTCACAGACAAGAGGTGCTGCTTTACGGTAATTTCTGAGTCACCTCAGAGCACGATGACAGCCCGTCCAGCCCGTCTACAGAACCGCGGACCCTAACCATGTTATAACCCAGTGTCTGAGAAGGTGTTATAACCTATAACATAACATAATAATATATATATATTTTAAAACATTTAATGCAGGCGATCGGTTCATTGTAAAACATTTATTTATTTATGTAAATGTGGTGAACGTAGGAGGCTACAGAGCCCCCAGGCAGCACTGCTCTCTGTCCAATACACAAATGAAGCTTCACTTTTCATTCAAACAATAAACTAATGCTACTGCTACAATTGTTAGATTTCATCAACCAGCCGGTGGTAAACCTCTAAAAACCTACGGGTAAGTTAATTAACGACCGTTTTGTCCGCCGGGATCGACGACAGAGGTACGCCGACCGAGCACGTCAGCAGACCGGCTGCTGCTGCTGTGATGTCCCTCATTGCTCCACAGGTGCAGCTTCACTTCTCCGAAAACATCGGAGCAGACTTCTAAACAGCCGTCATTTGGATAAACTGACCGCATATTGGGAGACTAAACAGTTACTTTCTCGCTTGAAAAAATATTAAAAGTTAATAAAAGTGCATAATAACAGCGGTACAGAAAGAAATAAAAAAGCTTTTTCGCCCGTTTTACAGCTACTGTGTCATCAGGTGGGATCTCTGGTCGTAAATAGTCGCAAGTCCGTCACTGACCAATCAGCATGCATTAGCAGAATGCTAGCGTTTTATGGGCAACAACAGCCCAACCTGTAGGAAATCGAAAGGACAAAACTTCTCAACAATTTCACTTTTAACCTATAATCCATATTGATCTTGCAGAAACTACAACAATATTTGCGATTTTTTGACTATTACCAGGTGAAAGGGACAAATTTAGCCTTCTAGCTCCATAGGGCCCCATTCATTCTGCACTCGCCCGCGAGCACTCCTAGTGGAATTCTGGCGGAACTGCAACCAAGTTCGATACAATGGGGCTAACGGAGAGTGGCAAGGCTCGTCAATAGACTGGCTCTGTGTACATCGC